>NW_026089666.1:0-97898 GCF_024586455.1 Bactrocera neohumeralis | reverse complement strand
TGTAATATTAATGATTATTTTGATATCTTTTTTTCTTTTCGGCATAAAACTTTCGCTTATTTTTTTAATTAAACTTTTTAAATATTTTCGGCAATACGATTCGATTTCATTGATCTTTTGATCAAAGTTAACCCGACTGCGCCAGTTATGGTTTACAAAATAAAAAGCTTCGGCCTTATTTTGACAACCGTATTTATTGAAGTGAATCTTAAGACTGACTAACTTTATATTCCTATTAGTTTACATACTCCTTATTCTAATGCTAACTGTACTGACATTCTTAGTTAGTTAGCTTCTAATATTAGGCTTAACTGTATTATCGTTCGACATTAGCTTATTTACTTATATATACTTATTTATATATATATGTATGTATATATTTATGTTTTTAGTTGAGTTGGCGTTAGCGGACCAGAAATACGCTCACTCTCTTATTCCACAACTAAGCCTAATGTGGAACCTAATATTATGTTAGTAAGCTATTAAGCATTTACTATATACATACATAAGTATGTATATATTATTACAAGGTGTTTAGAGTATAGGAATGTAACTCGCGAGCCATCTTTGATTGAACTGTTGAATCTTATTGAGAAACAAAGGTGAGTAAACTGTAAGTATGTACTTGAACAAAACCTTTATTTCCTTTGTTGGTTTGTCAGTAGAAATGTAAAATCTCAGAATTCTATTTGCACAGGTGAGTCAGCGAGATTTGCACATGTTACCTGGATGCATCGACGCTAAATCTGAGGAACATTGACCGGAAATAACAGCTTTTGATATTATATAGAGATAAGCTTGGTCTGTGCTAAGTTGGGTCGGATTAATAACCTCAGAAGGTAATTGGCAGGATAGAAAACTTTCAAATTTGACAACAGGCAACTTCTCACAATCAGGGAGCAGTTTACCTATATCGCCAGAGAATGTATTTGGACTCTTTGAGACACCATCTATGTGTTCGAAAAGAGCACGAAATGGAAGTTCGTTGAAATGTAAAAGACAAACAACCCACTGTAATGGTCTACCTATTCTTACTTCTAGTTTCCGATTGTCTTGTAAATGTTGCCATATAGTTTGCGTCTCATCCTCAGCTGACCCGGAAGGAGAGGTGACGTGGCCAAAGTAATGACAACCAGGTTCCTCTATGAGAGAAATATGTTCCTCTTTGACAGTGTCGCGGTAGTACTTTTCACCTTCGCTGACTTGTGTAAGTGTATTGTCTTTGCGGCCGTCAAAATACAGCCCATATACAGAGTCAATACTTTCGGTGTTTTGGAGCTTAACTCTAACACTTTTTTTTTTCCCAACTAATCTTGCATTTGTCAGTGACAAAGCTAGCCTGATCCTTTGTTATCAAACCTGCTTTTTTGGCATCCAGAAAAGCAGATGAAACATTCAAGGCCGCTACTCTATCACTTACTCCAAATTTTTGGGCAGCTAAAGCAGTGTGTTCTAATACTAGTGTGTTTTGTTTGGTTTAAGAGGATGGAAGAGAAAATTCATCTTCAGAATCGTTTTTGGAAGAATCCATGTGCGACGCACCTACATTGTTGTCGTCTGTATGAGAGTCTGGCTTATCTGAATGGTCACGTGTTCTAGCTGATTCTTTTCTGGTAAGTGTTGATGTTGAATAACGTTTTGAAAGCTTTTCTTTACGTTCATTTTTCTTTGTAATCTTTTTTGTTTCAGGTAGATCAACACTTTCAATGCGACCATTTCCTCTGGTTCTATGGTCCAAGAGAAATGGTTGTTCATTGATAGGAACTTTCCTTTTCTTTGGACAAGTGCAAGAAGAAAAATAAATGCATTTACAAGCAGCGATGTCAAATAATTTTCCGGCAGAAGAGACAAAGTCGTCTCTTTTAGAGCTCAAACCTATTGGTTTCCTTAAAAACATTTGTTTAAGAGTCAGAAATTTCTTATGGTATGTGGTGAGCATTTGTACAACTCTGGTGTGAGAAACTATCGGAATAGATGACTTTTTGAAAGTATTTTCAACCTTTTTTGCAACTATTTCTGTAAGCTCTTTACTCCTAGGTTCATAGTTGTCGCCTCGGAGTCGCCCTATACGAAATCTTTCAAACTGATAACACAAAAGAACATCCTGGTAAGTAGGTAACTGGGACTCAAAGAGATTGTACGGATATATGCCAACCACAGGAAATTTCTGTCTAAATTTAAATTTAGATACAGACATTTTGAGTTCTGTGTTCTGTCGAGAGAATATAAGTGATAGCACTCGGCGAAATCAACGACAAGAGTGAAGGAACTCGATGAAAAAATATTTGTGTGGAGACCTATCCGAACGTATCCTTTGCGCAGGGAAATGAATGTATTTCACCAATTTTCACCTTGCGCTGTGGCGCGCCGCATTTTCGCTCGTATCTCGGGAACGGTTCGTCCTACGGCCATGATCACATATACCATTTCGGTAGCAAATGACGTGACAAATAACTTTTGTTTTATACGTTTTGCCATGAGATGCGTATTTCAGGCGCTAGGTAGACAATTTCACGATTTCAGGCGAATTTCCGAAATTTCAAGGCCGGAGTTGGGGTTGAAGATGCAATCCGATCTCAAAACAAAATGTTGCATTGGAATCAGGAAGTACTAAGGCAACTTTTCCGCACTATTAGAAATCCCGAATCGAAAAAAGTTCGGAATCGACCCACCCTCTTGTATATTATTGCTGGTTAAAAACAAGTTTTTATTCAAGTTTACCACCACAGTCGTAAATAATGAAATTTATTTGCATGAGCTTATAATGCTCTCGTTGCTGAATTAAGTAAAATTGTAGGTACTAACAAATTCCATAATAGTGCCTTTGAAAAAAGAATATATATGAAACAAAATATTTTTACACTGAAAAAAGTTTTATGGACATAGTTAAATTTTTGTCAAATAAAAACAAGAATTTTTATTCGTATCAACTGAAGAGCTATTTAAGATTTAGTTGTTGTAATCAAATATAGAGTCCGCCGTAGACTCTTTGAAGTCAAAGAAGCATTGGAAGAATGTGGTTTTGAGAATTAAAATTTTCAGTTGTAAATATATATTAATAGAAACAAAATACCACAGCCAATGTTTAAAATTTTTACGATTTTGTTGCTGAATTCGGGCAATCAGAAAAAAAAATGAACCCATCCAATATATAATTTGAAATATTTGCTGCATCGTAAATTATCTTCTAGTTAAACTAAAAAAATAAAAGAAACGGTCCGGTTTGAACAATTTTTAAACTAACTGCCAAGAATATGGACTAAATCATACTGCACTCTCCGCAGTGTTTGTGTGGTATGTGGTGATTTACATCCCACTTCCAAATTTTTTACCCTTAAGAAAGAAGAATTAAATAAAAAATGCAGCAATTTTTTGCGGAGGAAATCACACTGCTAACTACAGAGGTTGCCCTGTATATAAAGAAATCGAAGTTGTCAAAGGGCAATATCAAAGATTTCGTAACCAAAAAAGTTTGTGAATGATGCTTGAAATATATAACCTCAGAAAAAAGTTCAAATCCTATTGCTTTTAACAATAATATTATGCAAGGAAGCTATGCAAGGAAGGTGAAAGGCAACACTGTGCAAATGCAACTGCCGCAAAATCCTCCAAATGGAGGTATTGAAACTATGATTATAAATCTAACACAGTGTATGACACAATTTATGTCTACTATGCAAAACATGATCCAAGATTTAATAAAATCACAAAATCAAATGCTGCAAAATTTATTAAGTAAAAAATGAGCTTACTAAATATCTGTATATGGAATGCTAACGGTGTTAACCAACATAAATTAGAGATTATCAGATTTCTGTCTGAAAAGAATATAGATGTAATGCTTATTTCAGAAACTCATCTAACAAATAAAAATAATTTCAATATACCGGGATTTAGACTATATGTTACAAATCATCCGGATGGAAAAGCGCATGGTGGTACGGCAATGTTGATTAGAAATCGTTTAAACCACTATGCTCTAGAATCTCATGTTGCACCACAGTTACAAGCTACAACAATATCACTAAAAAATCGGGGTTGTGACCTAAACCTTACGGCTATATACTGTCCACCTCGTTTTAAAATTACAGAAATCGAATTTAAAGAATTTTTTGGAACACTAGGTCAAAGATTTCTAGCAGGTGGAGATTACAACGCAAAAGACACGTACTGGGGCTCACGTCTTATTAATCCGAAAGGACGACAGTTGTATCAAACTGTTATAAATAGGCACAATAACCTTGAAATAATATCTCCTGGTAAGCCGACATATTGGCCTAGTGATCGTAATAAAATACCAGATTTCATTGATTTTGCTGTAATCGAAAATGTAGGTAAATCGCACATAACAGCTGATACATGTACTGATCTATCTTCTGATCACTCTCCTGTACTAATAAAGTTATGTGAAAACCCCATATTCATTAATCCAAAAGAGGGTCTAACTTCTTATAAAACGAATTGGCTAAAATATAAAAAATACGTCAGTAGCCACATTAATATTGAGTACAAAATAAATACAGGAAGAGATATTGACGAAAGTATAAGAGAAGTCAATGATATAATAACCAGCGCAGCTGTCTTAGCAACACCAAACAAAAGATATAATCCGCTTGGCTTCAGAAAAATCTCTAATAGAGAAATAGAAACGCTTGTATAATGAAAAAAGGCGTGCAAGATGAATGGCAGATAAATCGCTCCCCCTCCACTCACTTCAATTGAAAGCTGCGGTACGTAAATTAAAAAAAGCGCTCAAACGTGAGGAAGAATTGAACACCGAAATGTATATAAAGAAGCTGTGTCCAAATTCAAACAAGCAAAATTCCCTTTGGAAAGCCTAAAAGTCCATGAAGCCACCAACTGACTCAACATGCCAATAATAGACTTGTTGGAAATTTTCAAGTGACGAGATAAAAGGCTAATTGTTTTCAAATCACCTAGAAAAGGTATTTCAACCCAATTTGCCAAAGAACAACTTTAAGCTGTCAATCTTACCCAACACAGCTAAAGAGTCGCTCGAGTCTCTTAAGACTTCACCTTCTGAAATTATTGGTATCATCAAAGAACTTAATCAAAAAAGGCGCCGGGACATGATAATATTTCCCCAAAAATGCTAATTGAGTTACCAATTATTGCTGTAGAGGTGCTCTCTTTGCTCTTCAATGCAATTCTTAGTTTCGGATACCATCCAATTTCATGGAAAAAGTCGCAGATTATCTTGATAGATAAACCTGGGAAAGACTTAAAGACTCCTTTTCTCCATGAAAATAATACAATACCAATGCATCAATTCGGTTTTCGTGCGAAACATGGCACAATAAAGCAAGTAAATAGAATTACTAACGAGATAACGAAAGCATTTGAGCACAGGGAGTACTGTTCAGCAATATTTTTAGATGTAGCTCAGGCGTTTGATAAGGTGTGGCACGAAGGTCTTTTATACAAGATTAAAAAAATTCTACCTTTAGAACTGTATAAAACATTGGAGTCTATTTAAAAAATAGACGATTTATGGTAAAAGTGCGAGATTTCATATCTGATGAACGAAGATATTAATGTAAAAGTTGTAAATTTTTCAACACTATACATCATATAAATATCTTCCAACAGCTAATAAAGTATTAACTTCAACTTTTGCGGATGACACAGCTATAGTGAGCCGTAACAAATGCCACATTTTAGCATCACGAATATTAGCGAAGCATTTAAGTTCTGTCGAAGAGTGGCTAGCGAACTGGCGTATAAACGTGAATGAACAGAAGTGTAAAAACATTACATTTTCGTAAGGCCAAAGATGGAAAAGTAAAAATAAACAATATATTAGTACCCCAAGCGAACGAAGTAACATATCTTGGTATTCACCTAGATAGAAGGCTCACGTGGAGAAAACACATCTCTAGTAAAATAACATGTATGAAGATTAGAGCTGCAAATTTAAATTGGCTTTTAAATAAAAACTCAAAACTTAGCCTAGACAACAAAGTGCTTTTATATAATGCGGTCATAAAGCTGATTTGGATGTATGGCATTCAACTGTGGGGTACGACCTGTGTAACCAATATTGATATATTACAAAGGTTTCAATCAAAAATGCTTAGAACAATCACATGTTCACCATGGTACATGCGTAACGAAAATATCCATAAAGACCTTGGTATCCCTATGGTAAAGAAAGAAGTAGAAGACAGCAGAATGAAATATATATCTAAACTCCGATATCACCCAAACCCAATGGCTAATGCTTTGGTACATTCCTGCGATCAAACACGACTTAAAAGAAGAGATATGCCTGCGTACTAAGGAGCAACGTATCACCAAAACAGCTCAATCACTTGCTTGAGCCTGTCTAGTTTTTAATTAGATGATTTAAGATTTTATAACTTATTGTTAGGCTTTAAGAAAAAGCAGATTCAATAAACAAAATAATTTTGAAAAAAAAAAAAAAACGTTATTTGAATTTTTTTGACTTGACTATTATTTTGTGTACTCGCTCAGCTACTTCGTGCCGAGTTGTTAAAAATTCTTTCGTTTGATGCCATTTTGGCGATTTCTTTCTTGCCACTAGTGATTGTTCCTTTCGTAGCAAAACAGTATCAAGTAGTGTGTAGTAGTGCAGGTAGCCTCCAAGCTAGTGCATCCTGTGGAACGCTAAATGGCCTGCGCCCTTCACGGCCTTGCAACTCATGAACGACCTTTGGCTTTGGACTGTTGTTTGAGTAAGAGAAACTTCTTATTTGGATTTGGTAGAACACCGGGCTCGTGGCGGCGGCATTCTGGCACCTGAGTACGATAAGGTGACACTCATCAGAAATGGCTAACGGGCTAATGTCACAACCGCCCCCATCCCGTTAAAACCCTGTCAGGAATCAAAATGCGCCCCCCCCCCTCGTCGTCGTGGTAGATGTAAGTTGAGATGAGTTGAGAAAAACAAGAACATCGACGATAAGATGAAGGAAGGTGCAGGGCTGTCGAAATCGGCTGGAGCCTTCATTCGCGGCAGAATCGCCAGCACTAGCAGAGGAACCTGTGCTAAGATTATGAAAGGATCTACAGGGGCAGAAGCAAGGCAGCTTTAACGAGGAAGCTAAAGTCAGACTGCCGATTGGCGTCCAAAATCGTGGAACGCTACAGTGGTAAGCATGTTGGTCAGGTATCAGAGCAACATGCTAGCACACTCGAGTGGGCCAGAAAGTGCTGAGCGAAGACGATAGGGCAGGACCGGAAGCGACCAGGACTGATTCAGCGGTTAAGCGGCAAAGGTCGTATGAGGGAGAAACCTCCCTTGGTAAAAAACCGCGAATGGAAACTACGCCAACCTTAAGCGAAATCGCTAAAAGCGCTGGTGCTATACTACTTTTTCTGCTCGATCGCAGTAGGGAGGACGGTGCCATCTCCCACGAAGAATGGAAGAGAGTAGCGACGGCTATCTCGTCAGTTGTCCTGAAAGTGGTTAAAGAAACCCCTTGGCCACCCCAAAATGTGTGAGTGCCAGTTGGCACCATGGGCTGCACAAGCTTACAAGATGTGCTGATGAACGATTGGCTCTCTTATACAAGGAGGCAGTCTCTCAGGTGGGGGAGGTTTGGAAGGGAGCCAGACTGGAAGCCGTGGACAAATCGGATCTTCCTCTTCGCCTTAGGGCTCGGGTCTGGCTTCTGGCCGAATCTTCCACTGCGAATGAGGTTGAGAAAATCCTCAGATACCGCAACCGCTCACTTCCCACACAAGACTGGAGAGTTTTAAGGCTAGAGCGAACCGATGAACCATATCGGCAAGCGCTGATAATGCTAAACGCGGAGTATATCGGTCCTCTCAGTAAAATAAAGGGAGCCATAAGCTGTGGTTTTGAAATGGTAGTGCTGAAAGTACTCCCAACGGATGCCAGAGCTGATGTCACCCAAGCTGCAGCTGCGGTGGATAAGACTGACGGCGTTGATGGTTAAATGACAATGGAAAACGACCCAAATATCTTGGACGTGGTGAGTTCTGGGGGCGGTTCGTCGATCGGCGACTTCGCCTTTAGTCTCGAACAATTGTTTGAGGAGGTTCGGCATGGACGCTGAACTGGCGCTCCTGGAGGAGAGTCTGAAGGATGAAATTCCTCCGGATTAACCTCCAACACGCGAAGGCGGCCTCCGCCAATCTACTGCTTCGCCTGGAACAAGACGGAGCCGATGTCGTCCTGATCCAGGAACCATGGCTGACTAGTAACGGGATCTCTGGACTCAGGACGAAGAGCCAAAGGCTGCTGGCGGCCAAGGATGCAGGTAGGAACAGAGCCTGTTTGTTGGTCAGAAATGAATTAACGGTAATTTTGTACCTGATTTCACCAACGCTGGCGTAGTGACAGCAAAATTGGAGTGTGACAACGGAGATTTCTGGCTTATCTCCGCGTACCTGCCACACAACAATGAGGTAGAGCTACCTCCTTTACTGCTAAGGAGGACCTTGGCTGAAGCGTCTCAGAATGGTACCGGTATCATCATCGGTTCTGACACTGGAGTAGCTCGGATACCAATAATAGAGGTGAGTCGCTTATTGATTTTATTGTTAGCGAAAATCTTCGCATTTGTAATAGGGGAGACTCTCCTACTTTTGTGACCGCAGGCAGGGAGGAAATTCTTGACCTCACCCTAGCCTCAAACAGGATTGCCCCGCTGATCTCAAACTGGAGGGTCCTCGATAATCACTTCTTCTCTGATCACAGGTATATCAGGTTTAGTCTAGTCGGAGAAGGTCCGCCTAGAAAATCTTTCAGAAACCCTAGGAGTACAGACTGGAAAGGTTACCGCAAGAGGCTTCGGCAAACTCTCCGACGCGCACCGGGGCTGGACGTGCTGGCCACCACCATTGCGGTGGAGGAGTGGGTCGAAGTCTCCAGCTCAGCTTGCAACGATGCACTGGAGGGTTCCTGTCCACTGAAAACACCGAAGGGCAAAGGGAAACCTCTATGGTGGACTATGAAACTCTCAGATATCGGGGCATCCTGTACACGTTTATTTAATAGAGCCCGTAGGAGTGGGTTTGATGACTGGGCTTTGTGTAAAATTGGACTTTCAATATACAATTCCGAGTTAAGAAAGGCTAAGAGAATATCGTGAAAGAGCTTCTGTGAAAAAGTAGGGGGCTGTCACGAGTCCTCTAGATTCAGGCGTATTCTCGCAAAGAACCCAGTGTCCCTGGGTTGCCTCAAGGATGCAAATGGGAAGTGGGCCCTAAGCAGTTAAGAAACACTACAGATGCTCCTTCACGCTCATTTCCCCAGCAACCCGTCCTGTGTGGGGGTATTTCTCGGAGTATTGCAATTGTGCGATTGTGCGGCATTTGTCGGTCTTCTGAATGAGCGACGCTTGGCATAGGCAATTAATTCGTTCAAACCGTTCAAGTCCCCGGAACCGGATGGCATCATACCAGCGCAGCTGCAGCAGCCTGTTAAAGTGTCATGCAGCTCGTTGGCACCTTTCTATGCGAACTGAATCAGATTAGGTTACATCCCGGGGGCCTGGAGACGAGTCAGAATTACGTTCATCCCGAAGGCTGGCAAGGGCTCCCATGTTACGGCCAAGGATTTCACGCCCATCATCTTCTCCTGCTTCTTGCTTAACGCAGAGATATCTCAGCGTTGTATCAAAATAGACGGTCGGAAGGGGACTCGCTATCAACCCATATAAAACATAAATGGTTTTATTCAGCAGAAAATATAAGATCCCGGGGGCACCGTTGCCGCAAGTGGGAGGCATTCGCCTGCAACCGGCGGATACAGTTTAATATTTAGGGCTCATCCGGGATAATAAACTTTTATGGTAGCCGAATATCGCGGAGGGAGCAAAAAAGGCATCTATTGCCCTATACTGCTGTAGAGGAGCTATTGTCAAAAGGTGGGGTCTCTCACCGAAAGTGCTGCTGTGGCTCTATGACACCTTATTTTATGGAGCCTTTATATAGTGGAGGGCTTTAGGGAAGACCACACTTGCTAAGAAACTCGAAAGTGTTCAACGGGCTGCACTCATCAGCATGTTCGGTGCATTAAAATCCACCCAAACCATAGCACTTAAAGGAATTTTGAACATAACGCCCATTGACATTGCCGGAAGGTGTATAGCCGCGAAGGTTGCTATCAGGCTCAGAGAATCTGGATTCTTAAATGCATGCGTATCAGGACACTCGGATATCCTGACAAATTTTGACTGCAGACCGGATCATCTGGATCATGGAGCTGCCATATCGAATTCTGGCGGCTCCTTCTCTGCTCATATATCGACGAGGAAGATATGGGTGGAAAGAAGCCGTTGGAGGAGAGAGGCAGCAAGCTTCTTTCCAGATGGGTCAAATCTTGTGGGGAAGGTTGATGGAGGGGTCTACTGTCGTGAGCTCTCTATCAACACCAGTTTCAAACTTCCCGACTGTATTCCAGGCTGAGGTTGCAGCCTTCACTTGCGCGGTCGCAAAATCCTTTTGGCCCAAGATAGATCGCAGGAGATCTAGTGATCTCTTTGCCCTCAGTAAGGCTAGCCTCTCATTCGTAGTAGGACTCTTAACAGGCCACTGCCCTATTGGCATGCATGCGGTAAGAATACAAATCTTACCGGATGCTGACTGCAGAAGTTGCTTGGAAGAAGATGCGGTAGAAACAAACCAGTACTTCCTTCTTGACTTTCCCGCGTTTGGAAGGTCAAGACTTACACACTTTGAGACGCATACCTTCGGACATCCTACCGAAATGGCGGGTGTTAAAGTGAAGCGCCTTTGTAAATATATATTGGCTACAAATCGTTTCCCCAATCTATAACTACGAATACGGGAGTTCTTTTTTCAATGGCTTCACAAAGTACTACATTATTAGTCCACGTGTGACCTCTGATCAGCCAACTCACTCGTGTTGCTGCACAAATATTTACTATGATATGGTCCCACGATTCAGTGGAAACACAGGTGAACAATTAGTTACTGTCGAGTATAGATTTTGAAATTCTTTACGAGTTTCTTGTTGAATTTTCGGTAAATTCATTAAAAGTGTTATTTGGTTGTCTACCAATGCTCTTTCATTTTCGCATCTTTCGGCCAGACATCGGCTTGACATCTTGAGCCCGCATGCAAGCAAGTGCTATTTGTGTGCCACTTCGGATTTTTCGCAGACTTTTGACACTTGATATCTCCAGCTTTTGGATTCCGCACTACCCTTTTAGTGCTGCGCAGATTTCTTCGGGAGTTATAATTTCGTCCAGGTCTTTGCACGTAATCGTAACGTTGAGGGATTTAGGCTGTAACATTAGCATTTCGCCAAACACTACTTCCAAGGCGCTGTGGAAAGATTCTCGTTTCTGCTCGATTCTTTAGTTCTATAAGCAAATCTCCTTTGAGTGTTTTGCAAATATGGGTAATGTTTAAAAACAGTTCCTCAAGCCCGCTGTCAATTTTTATTTTTCGCAGAATATCTGCATACGACGCACCATCATTCTTTGTAATAATAATGGCGTCTGGTTTTGTTCTGTTTTTCCATTGATTTTTTCTTTTTAAACAAGTCTACCCATCTTTCATTTGCGTTTTGAATAGACTTGGTTTCTTCTTGGGTTATTTTTGAAACTCAACTGTTTGATGATTGCGCCTTTTCACTAACGGTTTTAGTAAAAGTTCCTTCAATTGTCTTGCTTGCGACCTCTGTTAACTTTTATATGGCGTCTGTTGTTGACCTATGCATTCCAAAACTTTATTGGTTTTCGGCTTAGCCCGGTGGCTCTCTTTCTAGGTGTTTCTCTAGCCGCACACAGATTATACGCTCCAGTATTATCCCCATTGTGTCCAACATATATAATGGTCGGTAGAAGCATGGCTCCCCTGCTGGTTTAATTGGCTTTTGTATGAGCACTACCCGCTGTTTTTTTCTAAATCTTAGGGAATACTCCCTCTCGTAAACATTGCGTAAAAACTTCCGTAAACGGGGTGGGTTTATATTTAATAGGCCATTTTAGGGCTTTATTCGGGATGCCATCTAGGCCTGATGCTTTAGTATTTGCGAATCTCTCTGCTGGTTCTAATGTTTCTTGGTCAATGACTAGCGGTACGTTTGTAGTTCCAGATTATTTTATTTGTCGCCTTTATATCAATTGCGTCGGGAAAAGAGTTTGGACAACCGTGCATTTTGTATGCATCTCCTCACGGGTTTTCTTCGACTTTGTTGCAGAGCTCCTTAATACAACACGCTTTGCTCTTCTTTTTTGCTTTCTTGAGTTCATTTCGCTTTCGCTTAAAGCGCTCGTTTAGCATTGTGAAATCTGCTGTCTGTTTGTCGTCCCCTTTGATTTGCGTACATGCTACCCCACTCCACTGCCCATGCATTGAAGTCACCTGCCACCACGTTCATTGTGGTGCTCGACACTTATCGTACCTGATTATCGATGATTCTTTCCTATTCACCTTGTGCGATGCTCGGCGGAATGTAACAGCTATAAAAGTTTATTCCGCATATTTTTGACCGCGAGTAGTAGGCCCGTCCTGTTAGTGGCTTTTCTTGGAACACGTTTTCTCCACAGGCACAAATGGACCTTTTTCCTTTTGTTAGGTCAGAAGTCCACATTACTGCGCTAATGTTTTTGTATTGTTCGCAGTATGCGTATGCGTATACAGGTCTTGAGCTGCTTCGCAGTGATTGAGGTTGAGCTGTAAGGCTCTCATATGTTGGCTCTTTTGTACGCTTCTTGGTAGAGAGGACATTTCTTGCTACCCATCTTTGAAGGAGTCTGCCTTTTCGCCTGTTTTTTTCGCGATGTCTTTTAGGTGATATTTCCGTTGTTTCGGGCATATTTAGAATATTCCGTCTTGCTTCCTTGCTCTTTTGGTACTCCTCTAAGGCTTTTTCGTGTCTTTTAAATTGCCAACGAGGTCTCTAAGTATTGTTGCTTGTTCGCTGTGGTGGACACATCATATCTATCAATTTCTTGATTTCTTCACCAAGCTCAGTCATGTGCGGCGCAGTTGGCGAGGATCATGTTCGCGTTCGGTTTTCTACGCTAAGCATCCTTATGAGAGATCTACTAAGTCACGAAGACCGCTAAAATGAATCCATTTCCATTACTGGTGTCCTTTGGGAAACAGCCCCTGGCACTTTAGTTTTATTCGGTTGTCTTGCGTTTCCCGCGTCGTTTCTCAGTATAGTAGCATAGATGTTACTGCTACTGTTGCTGCTATTTCTGCTATCATTCGTTTTGTTTTTGCTCATGTAAAATTTCATTCCTTACTGTTGTATCAGCGCATCGTTTGTAGGGGGGCGGGCCGAAATGAACAGGAGCGGGTGTACCCTCTGTGTTTATGCCCCTACCCCAGTTCCCTGAGGCCCGGGGCAACGCAGACTATTAATCTTGCGCCAAATGCACACTCCTTGACCAGAGCCTGAAGGCGCTGGTTACTGATGGACACTGTGGCTAACACCTCGGCAGAGCAGGCTTACATCACTCTATCCATCTCGGTAGCAGAGGAGTCGCTGATAAGATATAAACGGACTCAAAGTGCACCGCGATTTACATCGGTCAAAAAACTTTAACAGCCGCATCTGACATGTTGATCAGACACTGACCAGGAAGCCGCTCAGTGTGAGTCCGTCGAGCCTGGACTTTTGTATTACCAACCATGCCCATGGGGGAAGACACCTATTTTTGAGAGGCGGTATCGGCTCGCCTCTGTTTCAGGGGTTTCATCAGCTTAGCTGGCTTTTATACCGCAACCTCCACTCCTCCTCGTCGGGGGTTGCTTATTCGTCATAACTTATTTCGCACCTAACCTGTTACTACAGGCCGTCCTACTATCCGCGACCTGCCGACCCCCCCGGTAGCATAGAGCTCAGCTGAAAAGTCTGGCTTAACTGAGAACCAAGACCAACGGGTCGACGCTTGTGACCGATTATTTGACCAAAAATTATATTTTATTTTAATTTAAATTGATTTTGCCGAAAAAACCATTTGTTCTGTTGTTTTTTTTTTTAAGTCTGTTTACTTTGGAAAGCACCTTGTATATGTTCAGTCAGTCCTTTGCTTCACTACCTACCTTAAATACAAAATGGTTGACAATGCCAACACCAAAAAAACAAGTAAAGAAGAGCTAATTTTGAGTGCCACCGAATATTTTATACTCTTGCAACTTACAAAAATCAAAGCCAGGGAGATACTTTAAGGTGTAAAACCAATTATATAGAGTAAAGTCAGCGGGATGTTCGAAAATCCGAATATTAGTTATATAGGGGCTGAGTCAACTTTTCGCTCAAATTTATCTATTTTAAGCACAAAGATACACTGTTGTGATTAAAACACGCTAGCTCATTTTCATTGAAATAACTTACATATTGGCCGATATATGCTAGTGCATTTTTGCGAAAAACTGCGCAGCTAAATCGGCGGGACGTCTACTGGCTGAAGGAAATTTAGAGACTACCTGGGTGTGAGACCGTAAAAGTCATGTGGATCAGATCGGAAGTACACACAATTGCTATTGGCACTCGATAGAAAAGACTGTAGAAGCATGATCGGAGTATGGCGGCACACGCCTGCAGAATGGGGCTGAAAGATCGAGAAGACTGTAGAAAATGTTTAAAGCAGTATGTTAGGGAAACAATGGAGCTTCACTTGTGCAATTTTCTCACTTTAGCAAGACTACGCTGTGAGCCTCTGGGGTCCCAACGGTATGATACACTGGAGGAGGTATCGATATTGAGGTTGCAGAATATGTTAATATTCGCGCCAAGCGCAGGAATCCTGAAGGAAGACTACTTCTCTTGGACCTAGGAACTGAACTCCACCTGGTGCAAGAACGAAAACTGGTCCATGCGTGGCTTATTGGCCTACCTGTGCATCCTAACCTAGCCTAATATCTATATGAACTTTTACTACTATATATTTTTAAATTATGGTGTTTAGGAAAAAGGTTCATTTGGTAATAAAGGAAAAACTATATTGGCGACCTAAACCGTAGATTTGAATCAGATATCTACGAATATATTAAAAGTATTGTTATGAAAAGACTTTATGAAATAAAACCAACAGAACAAAATCAAAACTTATCAAAAAAGTTCGAATTGGCTTGCATAATATGAATATATGCTATTTAGGGGGGAGCCTGCTTTAGAAGCTTCAAACAATTTTTTTTTTTGCTTAAATCTCTTTAAAAATTATCTATGAATATTTCCCCAAAGTTATAGATTGGAATTCAAAATATTGTCGAAGCTAGAAGGGAAATAGTGACCGAAGGTCTAGCAGATAAATATATGAGCGCTTGAGCAGAAAGCGGAAACTTTAACGCGCTTTCTCGGTTTTTCATTTTTACGATTTTTCTTAAGTGGCAGGCAGGATAGAACAAAAACTAAACGTCGTATGAAATTGGGGCAGAGTTTTTTATCTTTAGCATTAAATTATCTTCTATTTAAACTAGATAAACTTAAGTTTGAACATATTTTGAAACAACTTAAAGTAAAATTTTTTTGATCAAAAACCACTTTTTTCCAATTTTAAAAGAATTGTAGAATTTTACACCTTTTTTTTGGATTTTCTTAAATTTACTAGAAGATACGTTATTAATAAATATGAGTCTCTTTGAATTTCTTGTTTCCGATAGAAATGCGACCTGCATCCTGCCAGCCGTCCGACTAATGAACATGCGAGATGCATCGGGCAATTGTTTCTCAAAGTTTTCAAAAATTTTTGGATGATGTTTAAATATATAACTTTAAACGTTAGAAATTTCGCTTTAATAAATTTTTTCTTTCCTTCCGAAAAAAATTCTCAAAAAAATCGATTTTTTGAAGCCTCTAAAGCAGGCTCCCCCCTTAAGTCGACAATCATCTGCATGGAATCAAGATCCCATGCGAGATGTTTTGGGTTTCGGCTCGTCCGATGTCTTCCATTCAGGACTATGGCGTTTCGTTTCAGGATCATATTGGAAACACCACGTTTCGTCATCAGTCACAATATTGTAAAGGAAGTTTTTGTCCTTTTTGACTTCTTTTTAATTCCTTCGAGTGTTGGATTCTGAGCAATTTTTGATTTTCAGCCAATTTGTGCAGAACAAACCGTGCACACACCTTTCGTAAGCCTAAATGTTGGGTCAAAATGCGATAAATCGATGTCTTAGAGATGTTCAATTCCATTTCCATAAATTCCAATGATGACTTATATCAATACTGACACTTAAAACGTAACAACTTCACTTCCAATCAATGAAATGTCATGAAATTCTCACTGGACAATCGATAAAGATAGCAGATTCTAACGCACCAGTCGACAAATAGATGAAACCACCAGGGGGCACTAGATTAAAAAAGTGCTTTTTACTCTGACTTTAAAAAGCTGAGGCAAACATTTTTCTTTTATATAGGCAGAGGAAGTATTTTTGGCCACTGATTCCATGCAATACCGACCACTTTACTCTGGTTTATTACCAAGAAAAGAGTGGATGAGTTCGTCTACGGGCGTAATAGGACCACTGCCGTGCTCACAAAACGCCACTTACGAAAAAGTGCCGTAACCAAGCAGTAAATAAAGATAGAAAACAGTTACTTGACACAGGAGATCATATTTGCAATGTACAGCTGAGGGCAAAAAATTAAAAAAAGAAGGTGCGTGGAGTCCCTACGCGCGGATGAAGGCACAAATTTAATGCAGAAGGTGCATCTATTACGGACAATTGAAATATTCAAGAGAAACTTACCATAACATAACCTGGAATCCGCTGTGTTATGCGTATTATCACTGTCATTTATTTTATCAACATTGATCGGAGGTCCAGCCAATTTGGCTGCCATATTGTCTTGTGAAGATCAGGTAGGTCGGAATTCGCCTCGCAATTTTAACATTTTTTACAATTCTCTCACATATTCTAACCGAAAATATGAAGAGACAGAAATATATGTATTTATAAAATGATTTCTTTGATATTCCATAGGATGGAAATATGTATGTAGAACTCTATTATTTTTGATTTATTATTTTTCAAATTATTTAATGCTAATTTGATTTTATTTTATAATAACTCATTTTAAATATATAAAAGATTTACCTAAACATTATGATGATATTTTCATGATTCATACGCAATGTACGAATGTAAGCAATTTCGTTTTGCCGTCGGCATTTCCATATTGACATGCAAAAGTAATTATGTATTTCATTGTTTCGTTTTGGCCCAATTTTGTATATTAAGACAAGTGTCGATAATTGCTCCAAAATCAAATATATTATATATTCATATGTAAACATGTTTTCAACTTTACATAAAATTGAAGTCTCAGTAATTGCGTCAATTTTCATAAAGTTGGAAATTTTGCACGAATAAGACGTGTGCGGGTTAAGTCGTGAATTTTACTTATATTAATTAATTTGAAAGTGCCGAAAAATGCGAAACGAAATTTCAATAAATTTAAATAAATTTAAGTAAATTTATATTTAATTGTCAATAAATTTTTTAAAAATTATTTGCCCTAGTTGTCCATTTTTTATTTGCTCACACATTTCAGCCGATTTTTGTATAGAAATTTGACCGGCGTAGAAGCAAAATGCGAAACAATCATACATACATTGTATATTATGTCGTTTGCACATTTGTCTGTATGTTTGCGAAAGCAAATGTTCTACAAAAGCATATTTCTATACTTAAACAAAATTATTAGAACCATCGTATGTTTCTTACATGCATAACCAAACCATAATTAGGACAACGCAATACAAGTGTCAATGGTGGTGTTGGTGGTAAGCGCTTGAAAAGTTACGACGAGCACGTAGGTTCGAATCCCAACAGAATTTATTTTTAATTGAATATGTCACCAACCAAAAATTGAAACATTGTTCTACAGAAGCAACAACAGCATAAGCATGGCAACATTGTGTTGTTGGTAGAAAAGCTGAGCTGTGCCGAAAGAAACGAACAAACGATCGCCGATTGTCACCGCTTCGCTTGCTGCTCGAACATCTTCGCAAACAAGGTTGCGTAGATTCATATTGAGCAAGGTTGCGCAACTTGAATCTATCGCAACCTTTTCCGAACTCGTATAAGAAGTATAACTTCAAAAATAGGCGTGGCCCCACCCTCTGAAAGGTTTAATGTACATATCTTCTAAACAATTCAAGCTAATACAAACAAATTTACTCAGGGAAAATCACTTTAGCCCCTACTGACAATGTAAAAATTGTTGAATTCTGAAGATATCCTCGTTCACTCCCTATATAACGGTACTGTTAAAAACTTCTAAAAGTGGCACCACACAGTTTTGAGTAAAATCACATATCTTAGGAGCTATTCGACCAATTTCAACCGAATTCGATATAAGACATTCTTATATTACATTAAGAAAATGGATAAAGTCGGACTCCAACCACCCCTACTTCTCATATAACACAATTTAAAATTCCATTTAATTATTTCACTTTCCGGGATACAAATAAAGAAACAATTAATATAGCAAGATAAAACCTTGGACGAAAAGTGGTCACTGTGACGAGATATATAAAGGAAACTCAGAGGAAATCTTTTCCTGATTGATGATTTTATGTGAGGTACCTTTATGAAACGCTCGATGCATTCTCCTTTATTAGTATATGGAATGTTAATTGTATACTCGTATATGTAGTATGGTGAGATAAAATCGGGTTAATACTACCCAACTCCTATATACGACTATAATGATTTTCTCATATTTCTAATATAATGAATTCCGAATCTCTGGTTGACATTTTCCACATAAACTCAATATATTAAACTTAACATCTTCGGTCTAGTTAACATCACATATCATACAAATCACTTTTGAAGATGTTTCTAATAAATTTACGCTAACGCGAACCAAAATATAAATAAAAAGTAAGGTAGGGCTAAGTTCGGGGGCAACCGAACATTTTATACTCTTGCAACTTGCAATAATCAAAGCCAGGGGAAATACTCAAAGGTGTGAAACCAATCATTTACAGTAAGATCAGACGGATGTTTGAAAATCTTGATATTAGTTATATAGGAACTAAGCCAAGTTTCCGTTCAAATTCATCTATTTTTGGGCATAAAAGTACACTGTTATGAGTAAAACACGCCTTTTTTTCGATCAAAAGTCACATACTAAAGGTATTATTCGCGCAAAGCGAAGGAAAGCCACGTATTAAATTTTGTCAAAGTCGAGTTATGAGATTTCACCAAAAAGTGGGCGGCGCCACGCCATCGTCCGATTTTCACACCGGCTTCCAAAAAGTTCTCTTATACCATCTCGGGGGTAAAATGTAATGGTAGTGGCGTATTTAGTTATTGAATTAATGCGCTTGTAGTAGTTTTTAACATTACCGTTATAGCGGGGTTATCTTCCGATTACAGACATTTTTGCATTGTCGGTAGGGGTTTTTATAGTATTTAAGCGTATATGGTTGTTGTAGCTTAATTGGTTAATAATATATAATAGTTAAACTTGTTAAAGGGCGGGGCCACGCCCAATCTTTAAAAAAAATTTGCACACGGATGCCCCTTGATACTGCGATTCTCTGTGCCAAATTACATATGCATATCTTAATTATGTTTTCGGTTAATGGCGATTTGAGTGCGTGGCAATGCTCCGATTACGCCCATCTCCGAACGCGTAGTTGTTTTTGTACTAAGGAACATACAGTAGAATCCGTTTATTATGACTCCGCCTATATTGACCAACTGGTTATTATGATGTAATTACACTTTGAAGTTTGGTTTTCATATAAAATTCTTTATAAAAAAGTCGGATATAATGACTTCGCTTACAGTGACATGTCGCTTATTATGACCCATTTTTAATAAATTATGTCCGGTTAGAATGACTGACATGATTCTTTACACCTCCGGCAATGTTCGTTGTTTCCGGACGCCGTTCGGCACGTGCCTCGTTTTTGTTTTGAGTCTCAGTGAGTAATTGACGCTTGAAGGTTACGCATTGTTTTTTGTTTGTTACTGTGAAAAAATATCATCACAACGACGTAAAGCATTTACAATTGAGGAGAAAGGTGCCATAATATGCAGATTACAAAATGGAGAATCTAACTCATGTCTCGCAAAGGAATTTGGCGTGGGTCATTCGACAATCTCAATGATTTTTAAAAACAAGAACCGCATTAAGCAATCGTTCAATTCAAATGTTTTGAAACCGAAGAGGCTTCGAAAATCACGACAAGAAAATGTTGATCAAGCGTTAATTCAGTGGTTTAAAAACATGAGAACCAAAGGAATACCTGTCAGCGGCCCTATGCTACAGGAAAAGGCAAAAGGTTTTGCCGCGCGTTTTGGTATTCTCGACTTCAATTGTTCTGCAAGCTGGATCAGTCGTTTTAAAGTTCGACATAACATTGTGGCGGGAAAAATTGTCGGTGAATCTTCGTCTGTTGATCAAAATTCAACAACAAGCTGTTTGATATCTGTGTGGCCGAATTTACGAAGACAATTTTCTGATGATGAGATATTTAAAGCTGATGAAACTGGACTTTTTTATAAATTAATGCCGGATAAAACTTTAAAATTTAAAGGTGAAAATTGTAGTGCAGGTAAGTTGTCGAAAGATAGAATAACTGTCATGGTAGCAGCTAATATGAGTGGCACAGAGAAAAGGAAATTGCTCATTATTGGAAAGTCACAAAAACCAAGATATTTTACAAGTGTCAAATCATTACCTGTCGATTATGCTAACAATTGTAAAGCTTGGATGACGTCAGAACTTTTTGAAAAATGGCTTCGTGATTGGGATCGTGATTTGGTGAAGAAGAAGAAAAAGATTCTATTGCTGGTTGATAATTGCCCAGCGCATCCAAATGTTCCTGATTTAAAGTCTATAACACTTGCTTTCCTTCCGCCGAATACAACATCAGTACTACAGCCATTAGATCAGGGAATAATACGATCACTCAAAACGAATTTTAGGAAGAACCTTGTGCTCAAAATGATTAACTGTCTTGATGCTAATGAAAACAACTCTTCTACAAAAATAACGGTGCTAGATGCAATTCTGATGGTTAATGATGCCTGGAATAAAATGTCATAAAGTACCATTCGCAACTGTTTCAAACATGCAGGATTCATTGAAAGCCACGACGGTTTACCTATTCAAATATCAGAACATGAATTCTATGAAGAAGATGACATTCCTTTATCTTTGTGGTCACGAAACCTAAATTCAGATTCTTTAGCAGCACCGGAAATGTGGGAAGATTATGTTGACGTCGATAGCGCTCTACTCACATCCGAAGAACCCACCGATGAAAATATCGTACAGAACATTAGTGCTAAGAAACAACTCGAAAGTGATGGGGAAGAGGAAGTCGAGGAAGAACCATTACCTACCGCAGAAGAGGCATTAAATGCTGCAGAATTATTATCACGATTTGTTCACAGCAATATTGAAAATGATAATTTGACCATAGCTATGTCTTTTATACACAATAGTATTAGAGACTGTTTTTACAATAAAATGAAAAAACAAAAGCAGACAAAAATTACAGATTACTTACAGTAAAAAATGCACTTGTATGTGTTATATTGTGCAATTTTAATTTTGATTTAATATACATATATGTATGTATACATATTTATTTAATATATTTCTGCATTAAAATATTTAAGTACATACATATTTACATAAAAAAAGTTTTTCATTTCACAAAACGCTTTGTATGACGTCCGCTTATTATGACGTGTTTGTCAATTCCTTTCGATGTCATAATAAACGGATTCTACTGTACTTACAAAGTTTCAGCTTGCACGGACGGACGGACAGGCAGCCAGACAGTAAACCGGATTTCAACTTTTCTCGT
This sequence comes from Bactrocera neohumeralis, assembly GCF_024586455.1. Lineage (NCBI taxonomy): Eukaryota > Metazoa > Arthropoda > Insecta > Diptera > Tephritidae > Bactrocera > Bactrocera neohumeralis. Next base: position 76,116 of record NW_026089666.1, on the reverse strand, counting down.
CACCCTGATCATTTATATATATACTATATAACCCTATATCTATCTCGTTTAGTTTTCGGTGATACGTACAGCCATTAGGCTGACTATAAACTATAATACTCTGCAGCAACTGGTTGCAAGAGTACAAAAACTAAGTCTAAGTTTATGCCCTTCAATATACATATGTTAAAAATATGCGAAAATTTATTGTAATTTATTCACGATTTCATGGAATTATGGATGTTTAATTTTTTCGCAACATTTTTTTTGTTTTTATTATAAGGTTTAGTCAGCATCAGAAGGAATTTGGCCGGATTTGATTCCTTCAAGTTGGATGAGTATAAATCGTTCGGATATATCCGAACTTAGCGATTCCTTACTTGTTTTCTTGTGCTTTAGATGTTTGAGCGTAGTTGAGTTTATTTTATTTTATGTATGATGAACTCATTTCCGATCAAATATTTATGTTAAAATGACAAATATTTAATTTTTAATAATTTATTTCTCATTATTATAATTGATGCAAATCAGGTTTGTATAAACAAATGTATAATATTTAGCAAATAAATATGCTTATTAATGTTTAGCAAATTTTGTCGCAACGACTTTGTTTACAAGATATGCATATATGTGTATGTGTAAACATACCAGAGAACTGCTGCGACACACCGAAAATTTGACTTCTACCGAAGCTTCTTCCCTTAGCTTTCTACTTTAGCTACCAAAATCTTTATTTTTTTCTGTATTGCTTACATTCTAACTTGATGTGCACGCAGGCACTTACATACATACATATACATATATTTAGTTAGATATATACATATTTGCGTGCAAGTTAATACCACCAGTTCATATTACATGAACATATTGTATTTCTGTTATAAATATGTAACCCATATGGTACTTTCCTAATACTGTCCGCCTTAGGTGATCCAAAAATGTAACTCATAGATTGTAAGATGAATCTTCCCACTTGTAACATGTGTCTTACATATGTCCTATCTCAAGTGGATTGTAGATATACTTCCTAGAATGTAAGATTAATATTTGTCAGGGTTGGGCATTTTTGCACTACCACTAAATTGCACTACCACTACTTCTTCAGTGGTAGTTAAACAGCAAAATCCATTATCACTGAAAATTTAGTGATAGTGAAAAACAAATTGCACTACCACTAAACCTTTAGTGATAGTGAAAAAAAAATGCACTATCACTAAACCTTCAGTGATAGTGAAAAACAAATTGCTAAATATTTAGTGATAGTGAAAAAAATGCACTATCACTTAACCTTTAGTGAAACATGAGCTTTAACTAAATACATTTGAAATTATATTTTATGGCCGATATTAATTATCAACTAGTTTGTTGATAAAAAATGTTTCTTGGTATATAGGCGGTATAATTAAACGTTGTCATTAAGCCAGTCCAACGAAATAAAACATGATTTCTAGGTGTCAAGTGCAGACTACTTGATTTGGCAGTCTCAAAATGGCACTGCAGCTCAGTAGTAATGCGATACATATGTTTGTATGAATGTTCAAATGTACACTGGGGAGCAAAAAGGAATGCATGTTTGCTTTTTTGTCCAATAGAAATATCACAACACATACGACATGTTAAATAATTACAAAACAATGAAAAATGTTCTAAAATATTTACGTTATATGAAAAAAAAATCATCATCAAACTTTCAAAAAACCTATGGTAAAAATTGTATCATGAAAATCAATGCTAATATCTGAAAAGAGCAAATATGTTCCCTGTTTTGCTCCTCACTGTAAGTACATTTAAGCGAAAGAGTAACAAAACAAAGTGACAAAATTCTAATGAGCACTTATGCTAGCAAAGGTACATATGTTATGGAATTATGGAATTGTCAATCGATCGACAAGGCAAAATCTCACCGACCGTAATTTTGAAATGTTGGTATTAAAAAAAGCAAATAAAGAATGAATTATGTGTTCCTAATTTTGGTGCGTCATAATTAGAAGTCTCTACTCAAATATATGGTTTATTTTGAATATATTGCCTCATACTGCTTCAGCTTATACATATACATATGTACATAATCTTATTTTTATCCTTCAAGAAACAGTGTTATGTTACTGAAAAATGTTTATTATCACTAAAGGTTTTCACTATCACTAAATATTTAGTGGTAGTGCAATTTGTTTTTCACTAAATGGTCACTAAAGGTTTAGTGATAGTGCAATTTGTTTTTCACTATCACTAAAGGTTTAGTGATAGTGCATTTTTTTTTTCACTATCACTAAATTTTCAGTGATAGTGGATTTTGCTGTTTAACTACCACTGAAGAAGTAGTGCTAGTGAAACCTTATTGCATTTATTTTTTAGTGCACTATGCCCAGCCCTGATATTTGTATCTAGGCTTAAGCAAAATATTGTATTTAAGAAAATGTAATAAAGAAAACGAGGCAGTTGCCCGTAGTTGACCACAGGCAGTTGCTCACGGGCAGTTGCCCGTAGCTGCCCAAAAACTAAACGGAGTTTTTAATTGGCGATCCTGCCAGGAGAATCGTAAAACTCCTGTTGGACCAAAACCAAAAAAAAAAAAAAAAAAAAAAAAAAAAAAAAAAGCAAACAAGTATCGCGAACTCGCGAGAAAAGAAATACAAAAGAAGTACTAGTGTGTTACTCAAAGCGTACGGTAGCAACTAGAAACGCGCTAAGCAATTAACGGCAAAATAAAAATCGCTAAGAGACATAAGAAAAAATCTCAGCGCCACAATTGAAAAAAAATTCGAGTGTTTGCCAACTGCCTATCGAACGCGCCACGTCTATACGGATTACGAGCGAAAAACAAGCTAACGTACGCGTTACAACAATTGAAAAAATAAGTAAAATTGAGAAACAAAAAACTACAACAGTTTCACAAATAAAGTGATTTTAAAATGTGAATTGAAAAACCAAAAACTGAAAGTGAAAATTTTTGAAAATTTCAAACAAATAGAAGAAAGTGTGTGGATCTATAAACTATCCACATAAAAACAAATAAATAAAAAAATTCTGTAAATCAGAAATTTCACCAAAAAACTGATTTCATTTAAACCTCGCACACGGCCGCCAACGACGACCATTGCACAACCAACCGCCAAAATTCGACTTAAAAAGCAACAGCAGCAGCAAAGTCAACAATAGCCGCAACAGTAGTAACAGCAGCAACAGCAGAAATAGCAACAGTAACAACAGCAGCAGTAGAAGCAGTAGAAGCAGCAACATAAAATTAGTTGTAAGTAAGGCTTATACATATGTATTTATTAATTAAATTAAGTAAAAAAATTGTTTATTGTGAGTATTAATTTGCTTCATGAAACTCACAAATACATATAGTATATAAAAAAGGGCAAACCCGAAAAATAACGATTATAAAAAATAGGCGATAGGAATAAAGAATTTTTAAGAGATCAAGATAATTTTATAATTTTTCAAAATGGCAGTGAATAATTTTACTGTAGACGATATAGCTAGATTAATAGCTACACAAACCGCAAACTTAAGAACTGAGATAGCTCAGTTGAGTAATAGAATTAAAATTCTAACAGATGCGTCACATGTAACTGAGTATGAAACTCAAAGAATTAACGATTCCATAACATGTGACGAAAATTTAGACATAATAAAGTCTTTGCCAGAATTTTCCGGTAAATCTTATGTCAGCTGGAGAGAAGCTGCAAAGAATTCGATGAGCCTATATATTGAAGGTAGTAGAAGGTATTTTGGAGCATTAACTATCCTCCGAAATAAGATTGTAGGTAATGCCAATGATATGTTAACTAATCATGGCACAGTTTTGAATTTAGAAGCAATATCTGCAAGATTAGATTTTGCTTACGCCGACAGACGACCAATTCACGTAATTGATCAAGAAATGAGCGTTATGAGACAAGGATCGACATCCTTAATTGATTATTATAATGAAGTTAATCAGAAATTGACATTACTAATAAATAAAACTATAATGACGCACGGCACCAATTCCGATATTACAAAACAATTAAATATCAAGAATCGAGAAACCGCGTTAAGAACTTTTATAACTGGTTTAAATTACCCTCTAAACCAAATATTATTTACATTAACACCTACCGATTTGCTAAATGCTCTTGCTAAAGCACAAGAACTTCATTCAAATCAAATACGATCGCAATTTGCTTTGCAATTTACAAAAAACAATCATGAAATTGGTTCACGAAACCAGCCTCAAGCTAACCGAAGATATTCGAATTTTCAGAATAACTTAAGGTACCCCCAAACAAATAATAATTCATACCAAATGTATGCCAATCACCCAGAACCTATGGAAGTGGATCAATCAATCCAATTAACAAATAAACCCAATCAAAGAAACCAACCACACGTGAGGAGTAACAGATATAATTGGCAGACAAATTATCAGCTAACAAATATACCAAAAAGGTCCATTGAAAGTGCACAAATAAGCACACAACCTCAACCAAAAATTCAACGAATTAATAATATTGGTGAGAACCATTTTTTAGGGTAAACTCCGATTTGCCGTATGTTATTAAAACCGATAAAAAAACTGGGCAAATCTTTAGAATTCTCATAGATACGGGGGCAACCAGCTCATATATACGAGCCGGAATTTATAATAATAAAAGCATTTTAGCAATTAAGAAGAAGGTTAGAACCATTCATGGTTCGACCATAACAAAATATTTTCATAATATCAATCTGTTTGGTATACAGGAACGTTTTTATGAAATTAACAATTTAGAGAGCGATCTTTTAATTGGAATTAATTTCCTAAATAAAATCGGAGCGACAATTGATATTCCGAATAGAAAATTGATTTATGGGAATAATAAAACAGAGAAAATAAATTTTCTCAATGATTTAATTATACTAAACCCCTTGGGACAAAAAAGTCCTGAGGCACCCGTCAGTAATAATATTAGCAAAAATGATACTAAGGATAGGAAAATTAATGAAGCAAATGCTCACAACATTTTAAAAATAAATAATGTTGAACATTCTAACGAAGTTGCTGATACGTACAAATGTAATAATAATGAAACGAAAGATATCAAAATTTCATTGCTAAGAGAGGATGTTATTGAAATAGTGAATAAAGCTCATCAAAATGTTAACATGGATTTACCTTTTAGAACAGATATTAAAGCAGAAATTAGAACTGAGCATGACAAACCTATATGGTCCAAACAATATCCTTATTCTATATCTGCAAATAATTTTGTTAATAAGGAAATCGAAAGTTTATTCGCAAAAGGGATTATACGACATAGTAAAAGTCCATATAATTCTCCCGTTTGGGTCGTTCCAAAAAAAGGAATAAATGAAGATGGTAGTCCGAAATTAAGACTGGTCATCGACTTTAAAAAAATTAATGAAAAAACAGTATCCGACAGGTACCCAATGCCTAATCCCGAGGTGATACTTTTTAATTTGGGAGAATCAAAATACTTTTCCACAATAGATTTAGAGTCTGGATTTCATCAGATATTGATGGAAGAAAACGATATAGAAAAAACAGCATTTTCTGTAAATAACGGAAAATATGAATACCTTAGAATGCCATTTGGACTTAAAAATGCTCCAAGTATATTTCAGAGAGCAATGAATAATATTTTACGTGAATTTATAAGAAAATTTTGTCACGTATATGTTGACGACATAATAGTATATTCAAAAACTCTAAAGGAACATATATCTCATTTGAAATATATAGTACAAACTCTCGAAGAAGCCCATATGAAAATATCTATAGAAAAATCTAAATTTATAGAAACCGAGGTGGAATTTTTAGGATACGTTGTATCCCATAAAGTTATAAAAACTGATCCCAAAAAAGTAGAGACAATAAAAAATTACCCATATCCCAAGACGTTACGACAACTTAGAGGATTTTTAGCATTAACGGGATACTATAGAAAATTTATAGGAAATTATGCAACAATAGCTAAACCACTAACAAAACACTTAAAGGGAGAAAATGGTAAAATATCTCAGTATATGTCCAAAAAAACAATTATTAATCTTGATCAAGAAGGAATTGTTGCTTGTGAAACCTTAAAAAGAGCGTTACAAGAACAAATTGAATTAGCTCAACCAAACTTTGAGAAAAAATTAATTTTAACTACTGACGCATCAATGTTGCTGTAAGTGCAGTCTTATCCCAAGAAGGAAGACCAATAACATTTATTTCAAAGACATTAAACACCACCGAACAAAATTACGCAACAAACGAAAAAGAATTATTCGCCATAGTTTGGGCATTAAAGACATTACGCCATTATCTTTATGCAGTGAAAAATTTAGAAATTCATACGGATCATCAACCATTAGCATTTGCAATGTCCGAAAAAAATCCAAATGTTAAAATGAAAAGATGGCGAGCTTTTATTGAGGAGTTTTCTCCAAAAATTATTTATAAACCGGGAACAACAAATGTAGTTGCTGACGCATTATCAAGACAAGTATTAAATAATTTAACTAGTTCATGTGAGTCGAGTGACTCAAGTGATTCACTAATAGAAACGCAACATTCCGCTGAAAGTAGCGATGAGTACCAAATTCATGAAACAAAAAAACCTTTGAATCATTTCAAGCAGCAGATAGTAATCGATAATGGAGCAAGAATTACTGTCTTAGAGACTATTTTTATACTCTCGCAACAATGTTGCTAACGAGAGTATTATAGTTTTGTTCACATAACGGTTGTTTGTAAGTCCTAAAACTAAAAGAGTCAGATATAGGGTTATATATACCAAAGTGATCAGGGCGACGAGTAGAGTCGAAATCCGGATGTCTGTCTGTCCGTCCGTCCGTCTGTCCGTCCGTCTGTCCGTCCGTCCGTGCAAGCTGTAACTTGAGTAAAAATTGAGATATCATAATGAAACTTGGTACACGTATTCCTTGGCTCCATAAGAAGGTTAAGTTTGAAGATGGGCAAAATCGGCCAACTGCCACGCCCACAAAATGGCGGAAACCGAAAACCTATAAAGTGTCATAACTAAGCCATAAATAAAAATATTAAAGTGAAATTTGGCACAAAGGATCGCATTAGGGAGGGGCATATTTGGACGCAATTGTTTTGGAAAAGTGGGCGTGGCCCCGCCCCCTACTAAGTTTTTTGTACATATCTCGGAAACTACTATAGCTATGTCAACCAAACTCTACAGAGTCGTTTTTTTCAGACATTTCCATATATAGTTTAAAAATGGAAGAAATCGGATAATAACCACGCCCACCTCCCATACAAAGGTTATGTTGAAAATCACTAAAAGTGCGTTAACCGACTAACCAAAAACGTCAGAAACACTAAATTTTACGGAAGAAGTGGCAGAAGGAAGCTGCACCCAGGCTTTTTTTAAAAATTGAAAATGGGCGTGGCGCCGCCCACTTATGGACCAAGAACCATATCTCGGGAACTACTTAACCGATTTCAATGAAATTCGGTATGTAATATTTTCTTAACACGCCTTCTTCCAATATAACGCTATTTTGAATTCCATCTGATGCCTTCTCTGTATAATACGAGTATAAACATTAGGAACCAATGATGATAGCGGAATAAAACTTTACAAAAATACGGTATTTGAAAAATATTTAAATGACGGATAATGAAATTTCGATTATCACTTTACCATGCGAGAGTATAAAATGTTCGGTGACACCCGAACTTAGCCCTTCCTTACTTGTTTCTTTTAATAATAAACGTTTTTTAATTGAATATGACAGACCAGAAAATATAATTGGTATTTTAAAAGAATATATGAATCCAAAAGTAGTTACAGGAATATTTTGCACACCTGAAGTGCTATATGCAATAAAAACATTTTGAAGGAGACATTTCCCACGATAAAATTACTATATACTAAACTATTCCCTAATGATATATGCAATAAAGAAACACATAATAGAGCACATAGAAATTATAGGGAAAATTTGGCACAAATTAGGCAGCAATATTATTGGCCTTTTATGATAAAACAATTTAAACAGTACGCAAAAAATTGTAGCATATGTAATAGTTATAAATATGAAAGACATCCGAAACTAATTCCAATAGGGGAAGCACCAATACCAAACAAAGAGGGAGAACAGCTCCACATAGATATTTTTTTCGCCCAAAAGCTTAAATTTCTTACATGTATAGATTCATATTCCAAATTTCTAATCGTAAAATATATAGAAGACAAATCAAATTTAGAAGAAAAAGTTTTGGAACTGTTACAAACATTTCCAAATGTTAAAAGTATAGTTATTGATAATGAACCAGGCTTAAGTACGATACAGTTCAAGTCTTTAATGGAAAGGATTAATGTGCAAATTTATTATTGTACACCACGCTACAGTACAAGTAATGGCCAAATAGAAAGAGTTCATTCAACACTGATTGAAATCTCCAGATGTTTAAAGCAAGAACACAGCTTAATTAGTAGTTTTGAATCAATTATGAGAGCAGTTCAACAGTATAATAAAACAATTCATTCTGTAACAGGTAAACAACCTTGCAACATTTTATTTAATAAAGAGCCTCACGATAATATGAAAAATGTGTTGCAAAATGCTCAAGAGAAAATGCTAGAGCATCATAACAAGAAAAGACTTCAGAAAAGTTATCAGAAAGGAGATATTATTTATGAGAAAATTTATGGGGAAAGAAATAAATTGAACCCCAAGTACAAAAGACAAGTACTATTAGAAGATTTAGGAAATACAATTAAAATACAAAACAGAAACAGAATAATACATAAAGATAATATTAAATCTTAAAATTCTTTAGGTTCACAATGTTATACATCATCATACTTTATACGGCAATGCCATTTATCACAGCTCAAATCGAAATCATGGATCTCAATCACGGGAATGGATATTCCCTTCTGAACCTAGAAAAAGTAAAGTTGGTTGAAAGATACGACAGAATTACATATCTTATTAATACAACAATGTACAAAGAAATAGTTGACAATTTAGAGGAAATGGCACTCAAAGAAAAAGAACCAAATCCGCTTGTAATGGCTAAAATTAAGCATATTAGAACTCAGATATATACACTCACCCCACATCATAGAATTGAGAAAAGGGGATTAGTTAATATTATAGGGACAGGTCTTAAATATATTTATGGCGTCATGGACGACGAAGACCGTCAAGAAATAGAAGGCAAATTAGAAATAAATACAATCAATGCCCACAATGCAATCGAACAAATCAATGTTCAGAAAAACATTAATGAAAAATTTAACTACCAAATTAAAGCTATTAGCGATAATACTAACAATCACTACAGGAAATTATTTCAGAATATAAACGCAGTTAGCTCAGAATTAAATAAAATAGCAAAGGAACGGTGGACAAACAAACTGTTGGGGAATTTAATGTATATTGAGACTAATATCGTAAGAATAAAAGAGATCGTAATGACGAGCAAAAATAACCTCTTAAGTAGAGATATTATTTCAGATGACGATAGTTTAAAATTGAATATAACTTTTGAAAAATTGGGTAAGATCAAAATTGTAATTGTCACTCAAAACGAAAATATTGTGATTTTAGTAAAGATTCCTAGTTTTACTAAAGAGACCTATCAATCAATATACATTCAACCTATACCGAATATAAATCAAGCAGAATTAAATATACAAGAAAAAGAAATTTTATGTCTAAATGATATCACATATAAAAAGACTTCCATAAAAAAAGAATTAGAAGAATACAAAGACGATTGCATCGAATATTTATTTAGGAGTCAAATTAAGATGAATTGTAAATATAAGTATAATAACCAATCAAAAGTAATAGAAATGGATACAAACCATATTTACGTAATCAATGCAAAAAATAAAACCATTTATCACAACTGTAATTCTAACAACTTTACTATTAACGGTAATTATTTAATACGATTTGAAAATTGTAATGTTCAAATTGATAACTTAGTCTATAGACATCGTAAGCCTCTCACAATGAAATTATTACCAAATCCAGTTAAGGTTATTAATATTACAATCACAAAGAATTTAAGTATGGAAGAAATACATTTTCAAAACATTAAAAATATTCAGGAAATAACAGAACTCAGGTATGAAGCAAAAAAAGTAAAATGATAAATTACAGTCTGATAACAATTGTCAGCCTTATAATAGTAATACTAATAATCTGTAAATACAAAAAGAATAAAAGCACACAGGTTAAAATTAACATTGAACAAATTCCAATGCAAGATCAAGCCCAACCTATAGATCAAATGATGGAAAGAATCAAGCACTATTTCTCTTTGAATCGGGACGCTTCAATTTAGTGGTGGGGGAGTTAATACCACCAGTTCATATTACATGAACATATTGTATTTCTGTTATAAATATGTAAACCATATGGTACTTTCCTAATACTGTCCGCCTTAGGTGGTCCAAAAATGTAACTCATAGATTGTAAGATGAATCTTCCCACTTGTAACATGTGGCCTACATATGTCCTATCTCAAGTTGATTGTAGATATACTTCCTAGAATGTAAGATTAATATTTGTATCTAGGCTTAAGCAAAATATTGTATTTAAGAAAATGTAATAAAGAAAACGAGGCAGTTGCCCGTAGTTGACCACAGGCAGTTGCTCACGGGCAGTTGCCCGTAGCTGCCCAAAAACTAAACGGAGTTTTTAATTTGCATTCCAAAGTAATCGTTATTTGTTTGGTCAGCAGAAAATTGTAACCAAACTGCATTCGTTTCATGAAAAAGTTCATGTTTAAAGTCTTTCTTAACCAACTTTAACTTATCTTTTTTATATTTATAACAAACTTTAATGAACCAAATATGTACCATTTTGGTCGACCACTTTTTGCTATTTTTTCGCTAGAGACATTATTTAATCAGTATAAAACTTTTCTGGCCTCTCGGCGAAAAACTGCGACAAGCTTCTCTTGGAGCCAACTTTACTCCATTAAGGGTGTTCTGCATTGACCGAAGCAAATAGTAGTCCGTTGGTGCAAGGTCAGGGTTATATGGTGGATTTCTACCCAAGCTTTCCCAGTTTTGGCCGAGTCATCAATGATGTGTGTGGTCTAGCGTTGTCCTGATTAAAGACGAATCCCTTCTTGTTAATCAGTTCTGACTGTTTTTCTCGATTGCCTTCCAATCTCATCAGTTGTTGACAGCAAAATGTAGAATCAATCGTTCTCGTAGTGGATGATTCATTCCCAATCCCACCAAACACTCAGCATAACCTTTCGAGGTGTCAATCCTGGCTTTGCAACCATTTGTTGAGCTTCACAACGGTTGGAGCATGATCTCTTTTACGCACATTATTATCGTAATTGAACCACTTTTCGTCTCCTGTTACCATTCGCTTCAGAAATGGTTCGATTTCATTTTGTTTCAGCAAAGAATCGCAGATGTTAATTCGGTCCATTGAATTTTTCACAGACAATTTCTATGGTACCCAAACATCGAGCTTCTTTTTGTAACCAGCCTTTTTTAAATGGTTCAAAATCGTTTGATGATGAATGCAAAGTTTCTTAGCGATGTCATGGCTCCTTATGTAACGGTCCTGCTCAGTTTTTCCATAATTTCATCAACTGTTTCAACCGTACCGAATTCCGAATTCTTCATAATATTGAAAACTTGCGTCAAATTATGTGTTTTGAAATGGAAAAAAATTGAATGTACTATATTTTCATTTTTATTTTCAAATTTCTAGATTTCTTTCAATGTAGCCCAGCTTGATAAACAATATTTTTTGGTATCTGTTCCGGTGCATAAATGTATAGAGAAGATGGGTATTGAACTTATGAACATGCCACGTATAGCAGGCCGTGTAAAGAACATGGCATTTCCAGATTTATGCACTTCCAGCGACTATCCTTGTGTCCTGTTGATTGTCATTTCAAATGCAATTTTCCCTGGAAACTATATAGGTTTGAACTGAAGTGGCAAATCGTTGAAACTCAAAAGAATTCGTAGAATCAAGCATTCGGCCCACTTGTATTCGATACCTGCATCACAATCAGTTGGATTCCATTACACAGTTTCGGCTCATGAAGATTGCCAAACACAATAATGACAGAGCCAACTTTCAGACACAAATGATGCGGCGGCATACCAAGCCTCTCCAAAGAATTTAGAAATTCCACGGGATAATTCACGGCTTCGTCTTCATTGTCAAGATGATCGGAATTTGCCCATTTCCAATTCTTAGCGAATACATTGTAAAATGTCTTCGGCAATGTAATTTTTGTTCGTAGCGCTTCATTTCTGTTCATGTATCGACCCATTTGATAATATCTCGTTCAAGGTCAATAATCGCCATGTTCCTTTCTTTGGTGACGTACTTGCCAACGTATTCGATCGATTTCACCAAACAGCAATACTCAACATTGATTGATATAAAGCGGAATTGTGGTGTCCGCAAGGTCCATGAACTATATTGGTTTTCATCACTTTGTATAATACTGGTTCTTTCTCTGCATCAGGAATTTCCTCAGAAATGATTTCATCAATTTGAACTGGTGTAACCACCATCCACCATCCAAAGAAGAATGGGTGCGTGTGGCAAACTTCTCTTTTGCCACTCAACTGAGTACATATAGCATCAAACAGCACCACATATGTACACATACGTTGCTTCAAGATAAAGTCCATCAAACATCGGAGGTGTTGTTTGAAAAGTCGTGTTGTAATATCGTGGGAGTACTCATTTAGTTGGGCTGCCATTCGTTAATTTTTTTTTTTTGCGGGCGAGGGGGTGGAAAATACCTTCCGCATCATCGGTGCTATCGTCACAGCAGCAAGTAACTAAAACCCCTCCTCTAAGCACCCGTCACCCACGCTGGGACCGCATTTGTATTACTTCAGGGTGGCGTTCCATTTTTCTCATTGAGAGATTTACATCTGCGCACCTGCGTCCAGGTCCCGATTTTTGCTGCCTAGCAAGATTGCTACGAAATTCTTGACAATCTCTCAGTTTGCTTCAATCTCCAACATTACACTGACTAACTTGTTCGCGTTTCTTGGGCCAACCAGGTCCTCTACGGCGGTGCGTTCTCCTTGCCAGCGCGCACATTCGAAGAATGTGTGTTCAGCGTCGTCTTCTGTCCCGTCGTTCTATAGGCATGACGGCTCTTCGACTTTTCCCATTCTGTGGAGGTACTTTTTGAAGTACCCCTGACCGGATAACAGCTGGGTTGTGTAAAAATTTACCTCTCAGAATTTTCGGTCTGTCCATGAGTCTAGATCTTTTATAAACCTGGCCGTCCATCTGCCGCGGCTTTCGGTGTCCCATCTTTGTTGCCATGTTATTACTGTTACTTTTTTTATTTGTTATATTGCGCTCTTGTTGTTATCGGATGACTGCTTTAGCTCCCACAGCTTTTTCCTTTCGTATGCTAGAAGGTTAATTGGAGCATTTTCGCTTGTAACTAATATTGCCTCGCCGGACACTGTTCGGTAGGCTGATGCAACTCTGACGTTGCCATACGTTGATGGCAAAAAGAACGCCGACAGATATTAGCGCGATCTCTTCGTGGCTTCGTAGCAAATTTCAATCTGTAAGATTGGCCCTGCCTCACGGTATTGTGGTCGAGCTCGACGAATTCGTGGCACGAGACGCTTGATAACACCAAGGTAAAATAGAGCATTAATCGTTTGGCCAGGTGTGCAATACCCTCGGAATCGTAAAAACAAATCAGCATTGTCTTTATTTTTGGCTTCTGAAGACGACGGAATTCGGATCGTCACAGAGGTCCTCACGACCTTCTTGGAATCGCATAAACTCATGCACATTACTACATAGGCACTGAACACCATACACTTTTTTCATCATTTGAAATGTTTCAGTAAACGTTTTCCAAGTTTAAAACAAAATTTAATATTTGCTCTTTGCATTTTACGACCGATGACCAAAAGCTGCTGTCACTTTTTGATCGATAACATCGATTGTAGTTATCCAACTGTCCTAAAATTTTTACGAAATGTCAACAAGATATCAAACTTTTTATTTCATATACCCACCAATAGGTGGCGCCACCAGAAACAGTTATATTTAAAAAGTTCTGTTTCTTTTGCGACAGACCTTGTATGCTAAAAGAAACCGAAAGTTGGAAACTGTGTAGTAAAATATGTACGAGTATTTCCACGGTGTGACTCGTGCCGTGGTTGTGGCTGGCCGTGGGGAAATGGATTTGGAATCACATTTACCACGTCTGGATCAGATGAGCTGTCGCCAAAGGAGAAAGAGTGCAACTTTTTACCAAACAATATTTGGTTGTGTTTCAATTAAAACTTCGAAAAAACTGTGAAGAAGCTTGGTAAATGTGGCAGGCGTCGGCAGTCAGTGCATTTTATTGTGTCGACATTATACGTCGCCGGATATTATATATTCCAAAGTCGTATTTTGGGCGATGAGTTATCCCACTGCCGCTGGTTGTAACCCTCGCAGTAGCAGCCGAGAGTAGACGTCCGCTCCCAAAATTACCTCGACTGGCGCTGACTTGTAGAAATCGTTGTCTGCTAGTCTTAAGTTCTGGAAGTATTGAAGTGTGTGGTCTTCCAGAAACCTTACTGGCGTCGACGGTAATGAATGTCGTTGTACTAGAGCACTTACTTGATTAGATTTCTTATTGTCCACCATGGTTTTCCCGAAACGTAGGATCGCACACTCGACTGTCTTCACGTTCTTGTGTACGGAGTCGCAATCGTGAAATCGTGGAGGCGAGGGTAACAGTGGATATTCTGACCGGACTAATCATGGCACGCACTGTTATGAAGCTGGTTGCAGTTCGTACCTTTACCTTTTTCGCAATGTTTACAGCGTACTACGCTGCCGCATACGTCCTTTGAATGGTTCGAGGCGAGGCAGTTGCTGTAATAGCGGTGAATCATCTGACATCTGACGAAACTTTTCTTCATTTTGAATAATTTTCTAAATTAAAAGGAAGATTATTAATGAGGTATGAATGTATAGAATATAATTAACATTGATTGGGTAAAATGACAATCTTTGTGATAGGCCTGCAAATTAAGCCGCTTTGAGTTTGGATGTCCACAACCCGAACTCGTTGGTCCAACCCTGGATATATTTTGATGATCCTGCCTAATCTCCATTCATTTGGAGGTATGTTTTCATCACGAACTACCACTAGGTCGTTGACTTGGACGTTCTGTTGAGAATGTTTCCATTTCTTTCGTTTCTGAAGTTCCTTTAAGTATTCGGTCTTCCATCTCTGACAAAAGTGCTGTCTTAGGGACTTTAATATTTGCCATCGGTTTACTAATGATAGTGAGCTCTCAGTGATTTCTGGTTCTGCCGTTTCTAGCAGGGGAACACCGACCAGGAAATGGTCTGATGTTAACGGAGTCAAGTCATTGATGTCATCCGTCGTAGAACTGATGGTCCGAGAGTTTAGACAGGCTTCTATTCGAGTTAACAACGTAGAACGTTTCCAAATGTATACTTCATAAATCCTGATAATTTCTTCAAATGATTTTTAAAACAGTCCTGTCTCCGTCGTTTCATTCTTCATTTCTTCGGAGGAAACGGAACCTGTTAAAATCCAACCAAACACTACTTTGTGCAATGAGGGAACCAAAGGTTTTCGATTTTACGCCATCTAGTATGATTTCCGGGTAGACATCCCCTACGATCAGCAAATCAACCTTTTGACTCGTATAGAAATAATTATCCGCTAAGGGGATATTTGTTAATTGATCTGGATGGAAGCAGTCCAGTCAATTTTGGCACTATCAACGCTTCCGCTTCTAGTTTTAAACTTTTTGTTACCAATTGTAATCGAGCATACCGATTGAACTCGTCCCGACACGGTATTATTGAATCCTGAAACTCACGCGCTGACCTTTCTGCTTGTCAGATTTAAGCGTTTTTGCAGATTGTTGGTTACGAAGACTCTTTTAGATCACGAATCGATCAGGGCTCTGACAGTGAAGGTGCTCTCGTTGTGACATATCGTCACCATGGCTGTACCTAAGAGCATGCTTCGACTAGTAGGCATATTTGATACTTTGGCCTTAATTGAGGCCACATGAGATTTAGTAGAAATCTCAGTAGTGTCTGTGCTGTCGGATATCTGAGCTATTTTCTCACTTTGATCCCGGTGAATCATAGAGTGATGTTTACATTTAGAACAATTAAATATACTTTTACAATTATTTACTTCATGTGAGTCAGATAAACAGCCTGTTTACTGGTGGAATGAGCAGATTGATACATAAAGGAAGGAATGCCAAAAAGCGAGGAGGAGGTGTCAAAGGAATCGCGGACTTGCAGAGAGTACGCAATTACGCGAATGCTTTAAGAGAAAACGTAGCGATCTCAAAAAAGAAACCAAAAAAAGTAAATCCTACTGTTTTAGGGAACTCTGCGGAAAAATCGACGAAAACCCATGGGGTGATGCTTACAAGCTGGTAATGACGAAGATCAGAGGTGGCAAAGGACAAGGACCGACGTGTTCAGCGCTACTGAAAACCGTTGTGGAAACTCTATTCCCCACACAGCCTCTGGAGAATCGAACGGCGCGAGCGCAAGAACCTGCAGATACGGAATGGATAATAGTCGCTGATAATAGAAACGGCAGAGAGATTTGGCAATGCCAAAGCACAAGGTATGGATGGTATCCCAAATAAGGCTTCGAAGATTGCTATTACGCACAATGCGAAACCCTTTGCTGAATTGTTTACGCGGTGCTTACAAAAAGGTGTCTTCCCGAAAATCTGGAAAAAGCAAAGACTGGTCTTGTCATATCGACCGCTCTGTATGCTGGATACGACCGGCAAGATACTAAAGCGGGTAATCTGCGCACGATTAGAGCTGCATCTAGAAAAGGAAGGAGAAAAAGGTCTGTCTGACAACCAATATAGATTCCACAAACAGAGATCCACCACTGATGCGATTAAAAAGCTTACTGACATAGCTAACAAGGCAATAGAGGGTAAAAGATGGCTGTATGGTACTAAGGAATACTGCGCAGTAGTCACGTTTGACGTTAAAAACGCGTTCAACTCGGCATACTGGCCGCATATTACAAGTGCACTAGAACGTAAAAAAACACCGGCTTACTTGGTTACGATCATATCCAGATACTTGTCTGACCGGTTGTTACTGTACGATACGGATAACGGACAAAAAACATATAGGGTAACGGGCGGAGTTCCACAAGGTTCCGTGCTTGGCCCATTGTTGTGGAACGTTTTGTACGACGGGGTGCTGCGTCTCCCACTCCCGAAGCAGGTACAGATAATCGGTTAGGCGGATGATATTGCCATAACAGTAGTAGCAAAAGAACTGGGACAACTTGAGTACCTCTGCAATCAAGCGGCGTTAACGATCAAAGAGTGGCTCGCGGCAACAAAACTTCAACTCGCTGGGCAAATAACTGAAGCTGTCCTGATCACAAGCAGGAAAAAGCTCGAAGACATAAAATTAAATATTGACGGCCACAGTATAATGACCCAGAAGGCACTAAAGTACCTAGGAGTGCTTATTGACAATAGACTTGCTACAAGACGCACATCGAAAAGGTATGTGAGAAAGCAGCACGTGTAACGGCCGCCCTATCAAGAATAATGGCCAACATTGGTGGACCAAGCCAAAATAGGCGAGCGCTATTGGCCAAAGTGAGCCAATCAATTCTGATGTACGCGGCGCCCATATGGGGACCAGCACTACAGCAAAAGACGTATGCTAAGAAAGCAAAATTTTCAATGCGGCTCAGTGCCATAAGGGTCACGTGTGCATTTCGTACGGTATCCCACGCAGCGGTTGGGGTCTTAGCAGGCATCATGCCACCAGAGATAATGGCCATGGAACTCAAAAAAGTATATGACAGGTCTACAAGATTGGGTAGGCAAGCAGCTGAAGAGCGGAAGGAAGAGAGGCAAACAAGCCTCAATGAGTGGCAAGGTCAGTGGGATGCAGCTACGACGGGCAGATGGACCCACACGCTAATTAGAAATGTACAAGCATGGGTAGAAAGGAAACACGGAGAAACAGATTTTTCCTGACACAGTTTTTGACGGGACACGGATGTTATAGAGAGTATCTCTATAAAGATGGACATGACGACGGGACGAATTGTTCCTTCTGCGACAGAAGCGAAGAAAACGCGCTGCACACCTTTTTTTTCTGCCGACGGTATGAAAAGGAGAGAGCCGATCTGCAGGAACTGACAACGGAACAAGTGGCACCGGATAATATAGTGCGGTTTATGACTGAGTCAAAACAAGTGTGGGATAGTGTGAGAGCGTGGTGTGCTATAGCTCTGAAAGAACTAAGAATGAAAGAGTGGCAACGCAGTGAAATCAGAAGAATGAATGAGGAGTAGGTCTGAATGACGTGACTGACGAGCCGAATGGCTAAGCTTGGCTCTACGATGTAATGCTTAACGGCAGTTCCGTGGGGCAAATAAACAAGCGACGACAATGGAGTTAAGGGTTTAGTACGTAGGCGTATTGGTCTCTGCATTAGCGGCCAATACGAATCGTGCATACCGTCCGGCAAAATTACGGTATCTTTTGAAGAATCCCCCTACAAAATCAAAACCAAAAACCAAAAAAAAAAAAATGTGTCATGACCATATGTGTTTATCTTCGCTTTCGCGAATTCAAATCATATTATCACTTATCAACAGTAACATGTGCGCGCTACTCATATGTAGCTACATACTTGTATACACATGCAAATATGTCACCCCCAAAAACTACAAACATTGCTTTACAAAAACAACAATCCTTTGAAATGGCATCATACATACTTACATATATGCGCACACATGTAAATATGTGCGTATGACATTCCCACACAAATAATGCATACACAACACACATACTTATATGCGTTCACATGTATATATGTCGTTTCAAGTAGCATCAGCAGAGAACGTGAAACATAAAGAAGGTGCAAATTGAATTCTGTATGATGATTCGATTGGCCGGCTAACAGAGCCGATAGAATCATAGCAAGGAATTCACCTTCTCGCTGCTATTTAGCTGAATTGAGCACGTTCAGTGGTCGAAATATATGTAACACGACTGAATTCATGCGAGAATAAATAAAGAGAAATGCTTTGAAGAAAAATATACAAAGTCACACAGAGAATGTAAAAAAGCATTATCTGAGTCACATATGTATGCATGCTTATATTGTATTATATGAACCATTGTCACATATGCGTGATTATTTTGTGTTATAAGAACCATTGGTTTCCGAAAAATGGTAAACATTTTATGTTATAAAATTAAATAAAAAATAGTTTTCAATACATTAGTATTTCAAAAATGATATTACTTTCGACTATTATAAAATGAACTTAAGGGGCTATACCAGTGTGACGCATGAAAAATTAGGCGATTTTCGTGAATTTTTTTAAAAGAAAGTACTAGATTGAATGTTTCGAAGTTCTATGGACGTAATAAAGTATATTTTTAGCTATAATAAAAAAAAAAAATTTTACAAAAATATTGAAAAATAACGGAGTAATGTGCTGTCTGCGGAAGTGCCAAAAAAAAAGTGCCTCAACTGCTGGCATGATTCCGGTCGATTGAGTAGCTGAAACAAAAAAATTAAAAATGTTTATTAAACTTAAATATACAGTGAAACTTCGAAAAGTCGTAACCTCGATAAGCGAAAAACCTTGATATTTCATAGTATTTCTTCGGTCCCTAGAAAAATTCGCGAAAAATGCATGTATTTCGGTCCCTTTGATAACTCGTATTTTTCTTGAGACAAAAATTGAAAAATGTGTATCAAAAGCCTCTACAACTCGTATTTTTTTTCACAAAAAACCGTACGTGACGAAAACATAGTACGTTTTTTAACCGTTATTATTTTACAGTTACGCTTATTCATAAGTTTTGCTTTGTTTTCTATAACTAGCGTAGATTAGTATCAATTAGGACGCAAGAAGTCAAGTTCTCGTAAGTGCAAAATATTGCCAATTAAAAAAAAAAAAGAAATTATTCTTGCCGTAAAAAATGGTGAAAAACAAGTAGAAATTGCGAAAAGGTTCGGTATTGCGCCATCTACTATCACATCAATTTTGAAAAAAAGTTTGGGTTTGCCCTCATACACCAAACGTAAGCGCCAAAAATTACCAGAATACCCGGAATTAGAAAAGAGAGTACTCACTTGGTTTTTGCAATGCCGAGAATCTAATACTATTCCAGTTGGAGGACATTTACTAAGAGAAAAAGCAAAGGTGTATGCCGCAAAATTGGGCTTAACACAATTCAACGCAAATAATGGCTGGTTGGACAATTTCAAGAAGAGAAATAATGTAAGTGCGGTGAAAGCGCGGCCGTTGATGATGAAGTGTGCGTTCAATGGAGAGAAAACATTCAAAAGTTAATAGAGAATTATGAGCCCAAGAATATTTTCAACACGGATGAAACGGGTCTTTTTTACAAGTGTCTTCCTGATCGCACTTTGTCTTTAAAAGGCCAAATTTGTCATGGTGGCAAATTGAGCAAGGATCGTCTTACTCTGTTGCTTGCTGCAAATATGGATGGGTCAGAAAAATTTAAACCATTAATGATTGGTAAATCCATGAAACCCAGATGCTTTAAAAACATCAAGACGTTCCCTATGCTTTATCGTGCAAATTCAAAGTCATGGATGACACGTAATTTATTTCTTGGATGGCTACAATTGGTGAACCAACAAATGATAAAACAAAATAGAAAGATTTTATTATTTATTGATAATTGCACCGCCCCCACTGCAATGGAACCTTTGAGCAATGTGCAGACTGAATTTCTCCCACCTAACACCACTTCAGTTTTGCAACCACTCGACAAAGGCATAATCAAAAGTTTCAAAACATTGTACCGTAAAGAAATTGTTGTTAAACTGCTTGAAAGCATCGAGGAAAAAAAGGATTATTCCATTTCGATTTATGATGCAATGAATATTGCTCATAAAGCCTGGACAAATATCAGTAAATCGACTATTAAAAACTGTTTTCGAGCTTGCGGTTTTGTTAAGGATCAAAATGTAGTCGTAATCAGCGAAGATGTACTTCACATAGCAGAGTGGGCTCGTGTTCCACAAAATGCAGAAACACGTGTAAACTTTGATGACTACATTCATGTTGATGATGAGTTGGTGATTACGGGAAGCCTCAATGATGATGAAATTCTGGGTTTCGAAAACATCGACGATGAAAACGATGAAACATTTGAAATTCCCTCAGTTTCCACAAAGGTTGCGAAAGCTTCAATTGAAAATTTGCGTCTTTTTTTCATGGCATCAAATGTTGAAGACCCATTTTTAATGACATTGTACACATTGATAATGCCATAGCTAAAATATGCTAAAATAATGTCCGTCAAAAACATATTACGGATTTCTTTTAAAATGAACACTTTTCTTAATTTTTTTGTACAATTTTTCAAAATACATACATACATATATTGATTGAATAACATATGTACTTTATATTTTATAATTTAGATATGTACAATCATTTCTTGTTTTTATGTAAAATTGAAAAAATAAATAAAAAATACTCTATAGATCGTATATTCTGTATGTTGCCTCTATAAGTTGTATAACTTGATAACTTGAAAAACTCCATAACTCGTATTTAAATTGTGGTCCCTTGCAAATACGAGTTATCGAAGTTTCACTGTATTTTCTATACAATGGACTACGATCTTTGAAAAATATCAAAAATTAAGAAAATGGCGCCATTTTGAAAAAAAAATCGTTTTTTTACGAAAAAAATTGTCGTTTTTTTAATGCCAAATTGACAATTTTCAGCCAATCAAAAAGATCGTATTCTATTGTATAGCAAATGTATTCAACTATATCCAGTTTTAATTTGAAGTCGATCGGTTAATTTCTCGTTGAGTTATAATGTCAGCAAATTTGAAAAATGTCGTTTCGAGAAAAACGCGTTTAAAGTTTCACTTATATATGTTTGCACCTCTGAGCGGTCGCTATTTAGAACGTTGCCATTCAAAAACTATTTAAAATACGACCTCGCCGATTTCACAGGATATTTTTGAATATATAAGCTATCGAAAAAAGCAAAAAAAAAAAATTTTTTTTTGAAAGTGTCACACTGGTATAGCTCCTTAAGCCCCACTACCATTCATTCCTTCCATTTCTTAAAAAAAAAATTAATGACTTTCATGAAATATGCATTTTCGCATTATTTCGTTATCATTTCCATATTCGTAGCAATAGAATTTCTATGGCATACTATATACAAGTTAATACCACCAGTTCACATTACATGAACATATTCTTTATCTGTCATAAATATGTAACATGACACTTACGACCCATATGGTCCGTATTGAAACATTATGTGTACTTTGCTAATACTGTCCACTTTAGGTGGTCCCAAAATATAATTCATAGATTGTAAGATGAATCTTTCCACTTGTAACATATGTCATATCTCAAGTGGATTGTAGATATACTTCCTAGAATGTAAGATAAATATTTGTATCTAGACTTAAGCAAAATACTGTATATAAGAAAACATAATAAAGAAAATGAGGCAGTTGACCACAGGCAGTTGACCACAGGCAGTTGACCACAGGGAGTTGCCCACGGGAGTTGCTCACGGGCAGTTGCCCTTAGCTGCTTACAGAACTAAACAGAGTTTTTAATTGGCGATCCTGCCAGGAGATGAAATAATCTCTGGCGGACCAAAATGTAACAATAAATTTCGGCGGTAACCATTTAAGGGGACAAAAAATCCCCGTGTTACCGTTTGAAAATCATCAAGTATCCTCAATTGAGGAGAAAAGTAAAAAAAAAGTTCAAAAAACGCTAAGTCCAAAAAGAGACACATAATCAAAAAAATTTCAGCGCCACTTAGAAAATTATTGAAAAAATTTCGAGTGTGTGTTTGTGCCTACTGCCAATCGAACGCGCCTCGTCTAAACGGATTACGAGCGAACAACAAGCAAACATACGTCCACATAAAAAACGCTGAAAGCCCCTCATAAAAACAAAAGAATCAAAAAAATTCTGTAAATCAGAAATTTCGCCAAAAACATCTTATTTCATCTAAACCTCACACACGGCCTCCAACGACGATCATCGCACAACCAACCGCCAAAATTCTACTCAAAAAGCAACAGCAGCAGCAAAGGCAACAATAATCGCAACAGTAGCAACAGCAACAGTAACAACAGCAGCAGTAGCAACAACAACATAAAATTAGTTGTAAGTAAAGCCTATACTATTTATTAATTAAATGGGAAATAATCCCACTAATATTAAGTATGAAAAATTATTTCACTGTGAGTATTGCAAAACCAATAATCATGCCACTCACAACTGTTCGTGTTTAAAAATAATAAAAAAAAAACAAGATAAAATCTTATCTTAACAAGATATACTCTATTAGCATATCAAATATATACAAATAATATTAAATTAAATCTAAAAAATTTCAAATGAAGGCTCGACCAGCCAAATAATAAAATATTTTTTAAAACCGCGATTCACTACCGCAAGGGGGACCCTCCGGTTTATAATATAAACTCAGTTTTGCGAATCTGAACTCCAGACCCTCCAGAATAAAAGAGTAACTTTTCCCAGAAAAGATCAAAGCAAATATTTAAATACAGGCGGGCAACAAAATATTAAAAATTTAAATATTTTTAATATGAAGTTATTACAATAGATTTATGCAAAAAGAAATTTAACTATTATATATTTTTGTGAGTATTACTATATACATATGTTATTTCATGAAACTCACAAATATATATATAAAAAAAAAAAACAAACAAAACCGAAAAATAAATTTAAAGGAAAAGAATATAATTATTTGGGAGCAGAGACTCCTGAAGTGCCTGCCGAAGATTTTTCCGGCAATATTTTATTAACAAAAAAAAAATATTTTGGGACAAAAAGGTCCTAAAACGCCAGCTGAAGATTCATACCAGCAGAGTAAAAAGAAGAATTATACAAAATATTGTAGAACGAAAATGTTCTACAACGCCAGCCGAAGTTCAGACCGGCAAAATAAAACAAAAAAATAATGGAAAAATATATAAAATAAATAGAAATATATATATATGTAAATCAAAATATAAAAATTCAAAATTTATATTACTTTGAACAAAAAAGTCTTAAGGCACCAGCCGAAGAAAGTACCGGCAATACTAAAAATAAAAAAATACTTTAAAATTGTGGAACAAAAAGTTCAACAACGCCAGCCAAAGATTTTACCGGTATAATAAAACAAAAAAGAATGGCGAAAAGCCAAATAGAATATAAAAATACTAAATTTAAAATACTTGGGACTAGAAAATCCTAAGACGCCAGTCGAAGATAATACCGACAATAAAATAAAAGAATATACTCCAAAAAAGGAGGTACTAATATTTTAAATAAATAATTTCAATAATTGGGGTACTCACAAGCCATCGTAAAGCATCGTAAAATCGTAAAATTATAAATTTTTACACTTGCTTAAAAAAAAAAAAAATGTTGTTAGATTTCATACAAAAATGAGTTTACACATTTACAATTCTCAATGTTATGTTTTCGAATCGTTATAACTTATAACTTTATGCGACTTGAGAAAACCCTAAATGTAAAAGAAAAAATTGCTGAAATGTATTCAGGCAATAATACAATAAAAGATGTCATATATAAAAATACTTCCATCAAAAAATAATTAGAAGTCAAAAATAATATAAAAAGTATCGAAAGTATATTTAAGAGTCAAATTTAAATAAATTAAGATTTCAAAATAGTACTTTTCAAATTGATAAAATAGTCTATAGCCTCACGTACTACTATATATCCATTTGAATCGGGACGCTTCAATTTAGAGGTGGGGGAGTTAATACCACCAGTTCACATTACATGAACATATTCTTTATCTGTCATAAATATGTAACATGACACTTACGACCCATATGGTCCGTATTAAGTATCCGTAAGTAACATTATGTGTACTTTGCTAATACTGTCCGCCTTAGGTGGTCCAAAATGTAACTCATAGATTGTAAGATGAATCTTCCCACTTGGAACATATGTCCTACATATCTCCTATCTCAAGTGGATTGTAGATATACTTCCTAGAATGTAAGATTAATATTTGTATCTAGGCTTAAGCAAAATATTGTATTTAAGAAAATATAATAAAGAAAACGAGGCAGTTGCCCGCAGTTGACCACAGGCAGTTGACCACAGGGAGTTGCTCACGGGCAGTTGCCCGTAGCTGCCCCAAAAACTAAACAGAGTTTTTAATTTATATATCTACATACTTATATTTATTATGAAAGCACATAAGTATGTACATATGTATATATTTTCAAATTGAGCTATTTTATGATGAATTCCATAAAATCTTTGCAAATAGTATATAATTCAATAAGATTTGTATTACTACCTAATTATGCATTTTATATAGGTTTGGCACGACATTCATATGTATATTTATATACTTAAATAAATATTTGCTTTGGTCAATAAACTTTTCGATATCATGTTAAAAGACCAAGCGGTCGCACAAATATAAAAGAACCATACGCATAATGTTTGTAAATTTGTCTACATGCAACAAATGTATGTAAATATGTACATACATTCAATGCTTCATGCGAAATTTCCGTTGACGCGGACAACCAATGCCGAAGCTCATATTTTTTGCTTTCATGTCAAAGAGTCAATGTGTCGAGAGACTGGCGCGACGACAAAGCATCACAACATTGTGTTGTTGGTAGAAAATCCGAGCTGTGCCGAAAACACAAGCGAACGATCGCCAATTGCCACTGCTTCCCTTGCCGCTGTACCAGAGAACATAAAAACATAGAGGAGGTGCATGTTCGACAGCGAACATTTGTTAGATTTAAAGTAAGGAATTCACCTCACAGCTATAGAAGTCACGCTGTAAAATGTTAACATTTTTAACAGTTCTCTACATATTCAACAAAGAATATGAAGAGAAATAAATATATGTATTTACGGCATATGATGAGATGGCATATATGCCCAAGCAGAGAAGATTAATAGAGATAAATATATGCATGCCCATGACGAATTTCGTTTTGCTTGTTTATATTTAATTCCATTTTTAACAGCGAAAAATTTGTACAAAACACCCTCTCACACAGAGAACATAAACAAATTTTTTATGTTCTTGTCTCACATGCCCAAGAATATGAAGAGACATAAAAGTTAATGCTTGCCACCAGATGATTAACAACACGTTGGTTTGAATGGTGAAGTCGAACTCGAATTTCTTTATTAAAAGCGTTTCTTTTATACAGAATTTTTCTTATATACTATAAACTTACATATGTACTAATTCTTACTTCTAGTACTTATTTCTTTATACTAACGTAAGCAATAATTATAGCCAAACAGCAAACCTCAGTTTGGTCGAGAAACGGCTCACATTGCGGCGGCACGACTTCCGTTCTGGTTTAGTGCCGACGAAATGTGCTGTCGTTGTAAATTTTGGAAATTGAGCAATGATATTGTATTTTTACAGAATATTGCTGAATTGGGTAATATCAGTATATTTGCTAGCTACGAGTACGACAACTTTGTTGTTGTACTTTTAGCTGTGATAACTTAAATATACATACATATGTATGCATGCTCCTTATGATGCTCCCAACAACAGCATTGTGATATTTTCATGCTTCAATTTTTCTTTCAACTTGGGAATCGCAATGTATGCAAATATGTATGCTTTTGCGTTTTGATGTCGGCAATTCAATATTGACATGTAAACATAATTATGATATGAGTATAATTTTATATGAATGCATGCATAGTAATATTTATAGCCAATTTGGATTTGCATAGTTAATAATTTTCTTTGATTTTTACATAATATACTATACTAATAAATATTTTTGTGTTATAATATATTTCTTTTGAATTTATCACAACAATATACATATAAATATTAATCTTATTATTTGCTCATATGAACAGCTCATAAAAGCTATGCCAATTGACAAAATCAAATTGGCTAAAATAGTTACCCAACTTTGCACGCGCATCCGCATAAACTGCTGACACCAAATAAATTTGGAGCGCTCGATCAACGAACCTTACTACTGCAATTCGGCAATTCTTGGGAAAGCTGAGATCGCTGGGAACAATAAATAATAAACAGGGTAATTCGGCAAATCAACAAATATTGCACATGCAAGTGCAACGTGACTTGTGTGCAGAAATAGGTTTCATTAAAGTTAAGAATATTATTGTAATTTAGATTTTATTCGTTTGTAAAAGAAGACGGTCAATAAAGAATAAAGACAGTGGACGCGAGTCCACTTGTTTTTTAAAAATAAAAATTATAAAAATATAATTTAACTGGCGCCCGAGCAGGGACCAGCTTAGATTCGCGCCGTAAAGTGTCAAAGTGTTGTTTCACCGTGTCCTTAAAAATTTAAAATTGAACATTGTGATACCGCGTCGTCACTTAAATATAGACAATCGCCTGTACAACAGCCGCGTCAAAAAAAGTGTCGTAGTGTTTGGCCAGACGCCTGCAAAGCAGCTGCAGTGCCAGTATTTATCTATGTTTCAGTGCCACAAGTGAACACACAAAGACAGTACGCCCGTATAACAGCCCGTAAAGAAAAAAACGGTCAAGTGAAAACGGAAGCGAACTAACTGGTCCCGAACCAAAACACAGCGAAACACAGCGTTGGAACCCTGTAGGAAGGGAACGCACCCTTGATACGTGCGCACCGTGGGAACCCCAGTAAGCAGAAGGCCAAAAAGGAACGCCTCCCCGTCGCCACGAGGATACTTGTAAGAATAAATAATTAATATTTTAAGAAAAATTAAAATTATATTAGATAAGCCATATAATAAGCATATCTTTTAAGGATAATGAAAAACTAACAAAATTTACTAACCCATTTAAAATCAGGCTCGTACAGCCAATAACCTAAAACAATCCAGGCTGCGATTCACCACCTTCGGGGGGACCCTCCAGAGGAATATAAAAAAAAAAAAAAAACATAACATAGGCTTTTACAGCCAATAAAAGGACAAATAAACACGAACCGCGATTCACCACCTAACGGGGGACCCTCCGGTTCAATATAACATTACATCCTACTCTGCGATTCACCACCAAAGGGACCCTCCAGAGAAAAAGGATAATTAACAAACAAAAACACTATTAACAATAAAATTAGTTAGCTATAAAATTCAAATATTCCAAAACTTAAAAGAATTTCTAAAATGATTAGGCCCAGTATACTAAATAATCCTGCAATCCCTCCTCCTGCTCCTAATCAAGGATCAGTGAACGCAAACCCAAACCCAACTCCCGCCAATAATTCTCAACCGAATGCTAAACTGACAACACTAATTACCACAATTGTAGGTCAGGTACTCAGGAATGAGGGCCGACAACATTTACAACATGTTCTCAACCCTAATTTTGACTTACTTAATGCGACAGACGAAACTATCAACCCAGAATATAGAGGACAGTTATCAGGCCTAGATAAAATACCAGACATAGTTAGAAGTTTAAGGGAATTTAACGGCAACCAAGGAGAATTTAGCTCTTGGAAGAAAAGTGTAGATCGGGTTTTAAAAATCTACGAATCCGAAAAGGGAACGCCTAGATATTTCGGAATACTTTCTGTTATCCGCAATAAAATAACTGGCAATGCTGATGTCGCCCTTGAGTCCTATAACACCCCACTGGAATGGAAAGCAATATCTAGATGCTTGACGTTACATTACGCAGATAAAAGAGATATTACGACCCTTGAATGTCAGCTTACATCAATTGTGCAAGGCAACAGTACTATCCAGCAGTTCTACCAAAATGTTTATACACACCTTTCGCTTATTCTAAACAAACTTTCGAGTTTGGAGATGAGCCAGGAGTCACTAAGTCTGTTAGTTCAAACTTACAGGCATAAAGCCTTGGACACGTTTATCAGGGGATTAAAAGGTGACCTTCCTAGACTTTTAGGAATGAAAGAACCTGAAGATCTGCCTCAAGCACTTCATTTGTGCCTAAAACTAGAAAACCAAGGCTACAGGACTCAATACGCATATAACAACCAAGGTGCTGTACGTAAACCGAATACCCATAACTTACCACCATTACCACCAAGGAAACCAATTGCTTTCAACCAACCATTCTACCCTCAATTAGCATACATTCCCAGACCGCAGAATCCTTTTAGAAACTCGATGCCACCCCAATACCAACGCCCCCAACAAAATTATCAAAATTTTCAGCTTAGCAGACCACCGTTTCAGGTCACCAATAAGCCCCCACCTCCACTCAAGAGCAATTAACTACATAAATAGACCACATTTCAATAAACCACCCATAAAAAGACCATCTAACTCTTCAACACAAATGCCTCTCAAACATCAAAGAAACTTCCACATAGAAACAGGTAATCAACATGAACAGTACCCACAAGACCCATACTACGCAGAAGAACAGGAGTACTCACAAGACCAGTACTGCCAACAAACCGGGACTCACACCTTACAAGAATACGAAACAGCTTTGAATATGGAAGAAAACGGACAATCATTCCAATACGACAACCCAAAACCAGGAAATGATACTCATGAACATATCGATATCCATTTTTTAGGATGAATAGTTCTTCGTTGCCATATGTTGAATGTAAAACGAAGAACGGAAAAATTTTAAAAATGTTAATCGATACTGGATCAAGCAAAAACTATATTCAACCCTGTCACGTTTTAAGGCAAATACCTAACGAACAACCATTTTTTGCAAACTCTATAGCAGGACAAATACAAGTAACTCACCATACAGTTATAAATTTATTTGGAAAAGATGACACAAATTTAAAATTTTTTATACTTCCTACTCTGAAGTCCTTTGACGGTATAATTGGTAATGATAGCCTCAAAGAACTTTACACAACCATAAATATTCACGATGACACCCTTACATTTGGCAATGGCATAAAAGTCAGAATAAAACAACAAATTTCCCCATCGGTCAACAATATTGTCATTAGGACTGGACATATGACAACAACACAGAAGGAAAACATTAATAAACTTACTAACAAATACCCTCATTTATTCGTTGAACCAGATGAAAGTCTTACCTATACTACTACCGTACTAGGAGAAATCAGGACTTCTTCAGATACTCCAGTATATACAAAATACTATCCCTACCCACTAGCGATGAGAGATTTTGTAACTAAAGAAATAGAAGATCTACTTAAAAACGGAATTATCAGACCATCTCGTTCTCCTTATAACTCACCTGTTTGGGTTGTACCTAAAAAACTAGATGCCTCAGGACAAAAGAAATATAGGCTTGTAATTGATTACAGAAAATTAAATACATTGACAATAGCAGATAGATACCCCATCCCAGAAATAAATGAAGTAATTTCACAACTTGGAAACAACAAATATTTTTCTGTTCTTGATCTAAAGAGTGGCTTCCACCAGATTCCCTTGAAGGAATCGGACATTGAGAAGACAGCTTTTTCGATTAATAATGGCAAATATGAGTTCACTCGACTTCCGTTTGGACTTAAGAACGCACCCGCTATTTTCCAACGAGCGCTAGACGACATACTGAAGGAGCACATAGGCAAAATATGTTTGTTATGTCTACATAGATGACATAATGGTATTTGGCAAAGATGAGCAAGATCACCTTCATAATGTCGAAACAATATTCCATACGCTACAAAATGCAAACATGAAGGTCCAATTAGACAAGTGCGAGTTTTTCCGCAAGGAAGTCGAATTTCTAGGCTTCATCATTTCACCCACAGGAATAAAAACCAATCCCGCCAAAGTAAAGGCAATCCAAGAATTTCCGTGCCCAAAAACACTGAAAGACTTGAGGTCTTTCCTTGGCCTATCAGGCTATTACCGACGCTTCATCAGAGATTTCCCCATTACGGGGGAATATGGACGCGTGTCCAAAACCGCCTCCAGTAAAAAGCCAATAGTGTTTGATAAATACGCCTTAGAATCCTTCAGCAAAATTAAATCTTCCCTAATATCAAAAGAAGTTATCCTATCATATCCAGATTTCACACAAGAATTTCATCTTACTACCGACGCATCCAACTATGCCATAGGAGCCGTCCTCGAGCAAGCAGGTAAACCTATCACCTTTATATCCCGATCATTAAACAAAACCGAAGAGAGCTATGCCGCAAACGAAAAAGAAATGCTGGCTATTATTTGGGCTCTTACATCACTCCGAAACTATTTATACGGATCAGCGAAAGTTGTAATCTTCACAGATCATCAACCACTCACCTTTGCGTTGAGCAACAAAAACCACAACGGCAAAATGAAGAGATGGAAGTGTATCCTTGAGGAATACAACTACGAAATGAAGTATAAGCCAGGAAGAACAAACGTCGACATAGCAGATGCCTTATCGAGACCTCCACAGACAGAACACAAGGACTTAAAATTATTTATGTTAAAATAAATAAACAGATTAGGATCAAAATTAACAAAATATAAAAAAGAAACAGTTTCCGATCCACAGTTAAAACAGCATCAGGAAGAATAGTTCATAAAGGACTAATAAAAAATAACTAATATCTACTTTCAGGAAAAATGGACACCATTAGATGCATACTCCTCTTGACTACTATTACGACCAGTCTCGCTAGCATAGAGATTTTGGACTACACAAACTCTTACCTAGTTACGATAAATAACGGACTAGCTAAAATTCAGGACGGAACATTTAGACTAATCCATATAATTGACATCAACAAGTACGAACAACTTTTGACAGACATACAGGACCATATAACGGACAAAATCCCCAAAGACACTTTCCTTCGCCCAATCCTTAAACATGAAATAAATCAAACCCTTGAAATCCTCGATACACTTAAACCCACTAAAACATCCCGAATTAGAAAGTCAATAAACATATTAGGCACCGCATGGAAATATCTGGCAGGATCACCAGACCATGACGACCTCGAAATCATTAATAAGAATCTTTTGAACCTAAACCAAAATAATAACAAACAAGTAATAATAAATGAACTATTTACTAACAGAATTAACAATATATCAAATGTAATGAATTTAATTTCAAATTCAATAAGAAAAGACGATAGTATAATAAATGAAATTGTAATTGATTTACAAAGTAAGATTAGGTTAATAAAAGAAGAATTAGTTAATATAAAGTATGCCATTCAATGGGCGAAAACAAATGTTTTAAATACATTATTACTAAATAAAGAAGAAATAAAAACTGCATTAGAAAAATTAAGAGAAGAACAAATGCCATTTAACAACGCAGAAGAAGCGTTAGAATTTTCAAAAATAAATGTACTAAGTAAAGAAATGTTAATAATTTATATGATAAAAATACCGCTTACAAATAGCGAAATATTTAGAAGAATAATTATAAGGCCAGTTAAAAAGCCAAAAAACATTGCAATAAATATTAAATATAAAGAAATAATTAAAGGAAAAAATTCAATATATGGAGTTAAGAAACTATGTGAAAAATATAATAATGTAACAATTTGTGAAAAAAAATGTTTAGTAGATTTTAGTGAAGATACATGTTTACCTAAAATAATAAATAGTTTAAATTCTACCTGCACCACAATCACGAGTCACGCTATTCCTACAATCGAAGAAATACAACCAGGAATACTACTATTAAACAATTTTAATGGTATAATAAATATAAACAGAACGCCTCAGATGACAAATGGGACACACGTTATTAAATTCTATAATGCTACGATAGAAGTCAAAAACCAGACATATAGAAATTTTGAAACAATACCTTTCGAAGCCATACCCACAGTCTTACAACTTACGCCAGACGAAAAGAATCACATCAAGCTTTTATCACTAGAAATGCTAAACGAATTGCACATCAACAACACCAGACGAATTGATTTCCTAAGAATCACAACGCTTTCTATTGGAACTCTTACAACAACAGTTATGGTAGTTTTTTCATGCATGTGCATTGCACTTTATAAACGTAGATCAATAAAGATTGAATATGTCGGAAAAGAAGTCACAATTGAAAACCCTCCAGTAAGTCCACCAAACGACATAATCAACAAGCCAACTTACGTAAACTTCAACGACTTGCCATTCTATTGATGATCGAGGACGATCATGCTTAAAGGGGGAAGAGTTAACACAACAGCTCATAAAAGCTATGCCAATTGACAAAAACAAATTGGCTAAAATAGTTACCCAACTTTGCACGCGCATCCGCATAAACTGCTGACACCAAATAAATTTGGAGCGCTTCGATCAACGAACCTTACTACTGCAATTCGGCAATTCTTGGGAAAGCTGAGATCGCTGGGAACAATAAATAATAAACAGGGTAATTCGGCAAATCAACAAATATTGCACATGCAAGTGCAACGTGACTTGTGTGCAGAAATAGGTTTCATTAAAGTTAAGAATATTATTGTAATTTAGATTTTATTCGTTTGTAAAAGAAGACGGTCAATAAAGAATAAAGACAGTGGACGCGAGTCCACTTGTTTTTTAAAAATAAAAATTATAAAAATATAATTTAACTTGTTATATAAACATATTTACTTAGGTTTGGGCAATTGATTACAAATCAGTGTTTAAAAAACTACAGTCGAATTAGCAGAAGTCGCAATATTGTGGCTATTCGCTACTTCAACTGCGAGCGATATCAGAAAGTATGCAAGTGCTTTTGCTTCTGAAAAAATCAAAAGTCGCATGCTTTGACTGGCGCAAAAATCAAACAGCTACGAAAATCAGAAATCAGCATAAGTCGCCGTTATTCGTTTTTCTGCTTTCTGCTTTGCTGTAGCTTTCGATCGTATCCATAAGTTGCCGCAGCAGCTATCGACAATTTTCGACAGTCGTCGGCAGTCACAGTCACGAAAAGTAATGCATTCGACTTTTTGCTACTTTTGATTTTTGTCGCTGTTGCTTTCGATCAGCAGCGTAAGTCGAAAAAAGCAAGAAGCGTCCGATTCGTGGAAGTCACCAGCAGTCGCCGTCTTGCTCTTTTTGCTCTTTTGCTTTTACTTGCAATTAGAACGCTGCTAGACTCACACGTGTTCAGCTATGGCGCCAAGTGCAGCGTGGAAATATTTTGAAAATAAAGCAGCCGAGGGTTTAGCAATATGCAATATATGTAAGCTAGCTTTCTGGACATGGCCATTGATACGTTGCCACTTTTTGAACAAGAGGAACTTTGTAATGAATAATCAAAAAAAATGAGTAACGTATGTAATGAAAGCAATGAAAAATTAATTTATTGTTATGTTTTTAAATTATTTATTCCAACGAATTTTAAATTATTTTTTTTATTTTTGTAAACTTAAGAAAAAATAAAAAAGTTGAAAATGAACAACATAATAAAAAAATTCAAGTACACTATAAGTAATTGCCAAACATTTCTTTAAAGTCGCAGCTAATCAAAAACGGTCGCAACGGCCGACTTCCACGAATCTGACGCTTCTTGCTTTTTTCGACTTACGCTGATCGAAAGCAACAGCGACAAAAATCAAAAGTAGCAAAAAGTCGAATGCATTACTTTTCGCGACTGTGACTGCCGACGACTGTCGAAAATTGTCGATAGCTGCTGCGGCAACTTATGGATACGATCGAAAGCTACAGCAAAGCAGAAAGCAGAAAAACGAATAATGGCGACTTATGCTGATTTCTGATTTTCGTAGCTGTTTGATTTTTGTCTACGCTTCGACTGCGACTTCTGATTTTTTCAGAAGCAGTAGCAGAAGCAAAATCATATGAACTGAAACTTGCCGCAGTGTTTTAAACGCTGTTACAAATGCACTTGTGCACTTGAAAGTAATCCCAAACCATACAGCATAAACAATGATGAGATACCCTGCCAACCATGAGCGGGTAAAACTCCAGATAATTAGCGGGTAACATGGTGGTAAACGTGGTGGTAAACATAAAGAAGGTTTCTTAAGCCTGGCAGATATTTTACCTACTCACGTACGTATACATGTGATCATACATCTTTGTTGCGCTCATTCAGCAGTTTCATATAAAAAAGTATATCTGTCCTGCTCTAATATCCCCAATCGACGGCTGATGCAGGGTTGCATTTTCTCTTTTTAAATAGCTGATGCAGGGTTGCATTTTAAACATCTGATGCAGGGTTGCATTTTTTGATTCCTACTTTTAAAATTTCTTAAAATTTCAAACTAAACTTTTTAATTTTCAAAATTTTTATTTTATTTTATTTTTTATATGTTTACAAAAAATTTATTACAATTTATATAAATAAAAATATATTTAATTTAAAAAATATTTAATACCTGAAAAAAGATTAAATAAAGAAAAGAATTTTTAAAACCTGAAAATAAAAGAGTGGAAAAATATTATAAAAGACAAATACCTGAAAATAAAATAAAGATTATTAATACCTGAAAATAAATAATAATTACATTGAAGAAAGATTAATTGTATAAAATGATAATAATATCTGAAAAAAAAAGATTAATATTATCTGAAAGAATAAAATATATTACATACAAATAGAATTTACTCTGAAAGCCAATATTAATTAAATAAAAATAGTGATAAAATCTGAAAAGAAAGAATAATTAAATAAAAATCATAATAATATCTGAAATAAAAGAATAATAATATTATCTGATTATTTAAAATATAAGGCAAACATTTGTTTTCACATATTATATTGGATTGTGCAGGCCGCCTTAAACGCATAAAATACATACTTATGTACATATGTATGTAATTATTTTTGCGTATTATGTTGAACTGCGCAATCCAATTTCAAACAACACACACTTTTTCTCACATACTTACTTAACAATTTAAATTTGCTGCTTCTGATGATATTGCTGCAGCTGCTAATTTCAATGCTATAAAAACAAATGAAGTAATTATTTGCAAATTATTTAAAAAAAAGCATTCACTTACCTTCTTGTTGTACGAGCCTCCTTTACGATAGTACGATCACGAATGACATGCGTCTTTCAATCGTTTTTTTATTACCCTTTTTGGGATTTTCTTTTGTCACTATTGACAATAATGTTTTCTCCTTCGCACTCATTCAAATAAATCAAGAGATGAAAGAAACTTTTTTTCATCGTATTTAGGTAAACAAAAAATAACCCGAAAATGTGCGTTGGTGTTAGTGTATAGAGAAAAAATGTGTAGTTGTATTGGAATATTTGTCTCAATCGGGTAGCCGTGGTTCGCAGGGTAAAAGATCTTGTATGGCAGCACACACACACACACATGTATTGCATTGTATAGTTGTAAACAACCCCTGCAAACCACGGCTATCCGCTTGAGACAAATATTCCAATACAACTACACATTTTTTCTCTATACACTAACACCAACGCACATTTTCGGGTTATTTTTTGTTTACCTAAATTCGATGAAAAAAAGTTTGTTTCATTTTAATAAAATTATATATAAAAGAACGTGTCCTTAAAGCGGCCTGTGCATTGTTAAAATTTTATATAAAAGAACGTGTCCTTAAAACGGGCTCTGCAGTCTTTAAATTATATATAAAAGAACGTGTCCTTAAAGCGGCCTGTGCAGTCTTTAAATTATTTGCAAAAGAACGTGTCCTTAAAGCGGCCTCTGCAGTCTTTAAATTATTTGCAAAAGAACGTGTGTTTTACTGAACTTTTAGACTACATTATATTATATATACAGATATATTTTTAAAATTTAAAATGAATGAAAGGACATTTTCGAATCTTTTGAGTAAGGAGAGGGCAAAGTTTAGGGCTACAGTTACGAAGTTTAGGAAAATGAATGAAGATAGTAATTTAGAAAGCGATGATATACCATCCACAAGCAGGGCAGCAGTCTCTGACAGATTCTGTGAAGTAGCAGATAGTTGTAGGGAAACAATAGGTAATTTAGATATTGATGAGGAACTGGAATATAGTAGTAATAAGGAAAATGACAGATTTTTGTTTGATGATGACGAGGTTGATTTTTGTTTAGAAACAAAGATGTTAGTGAGGAACTTCGTAAGGGATTGAAGACATGGGCTGTTAAAAATAACATATCCCAAAATAGTTTAACGGACCTTTTACAAACCTTAGATAGAGCAAGTATTAAAGGACTGCCGTTATGTGCAAGGACTCTTTTAGGTACCAGTAGGCAGGTAGTAGAAATTAAATCTGTAGCTGAGGGGGAGTTATTGTATTTGGGAATACAATATACTTTTAATTTTCCAGACTTTGATTTCCTAGACGATGTAGAAAAAGTTTCTATAGATGTAGGAATAGATGGACTTAAATTGTATAAAAGTTCCAATAGGACATTATGGCCAATTTTAGGTCATGTAGTAGGCTTCCCTAATACAAGACCTTTTACAATCGCTTGCTTCTCAGGAATGAGTAAGCCAACGAATGTAAATGACTTTATTAGAGAATTTTGTGAAGAAATAAAGTTCTTGCAAGAAAACGGAGTTAAAGTAGGATCTAGGCAGAATTTGAAAGAGTTTAGTGTTAGGCTTTTTGTTTGTGACGCACCGGGTCGCGCCTTTGTCACTGGTGTAAAGTCACACACCGGAAAGAATAGCTGCCCTAAATGCGTTCAGGAAGGGATTTATAAAGAGAGGAGAGTGTGTTTCTAACAAACCGTAGGAGAACTTAGGACTGATAGTTCATTTAGGAATAGAGTAGATATACATAAGTCATCATTTAGACGATTTTAAGCAGGGGGAAAATTTGCTAGAATCTGTAAATATTAACATGGTTTCTCAATTTCCGTTAGATCCAATGCATTTAGTTGATTTAGGGGTTACTAAGAAACTTCTTCAGTTGCTTGTTAAAAGAGGGAACGAAACAAAAATGAATGAAAAAATATTATATATTAACGACTACGTTCCCTCTGAATTTTCCAGACGCAGTAGAGATCTGGACGAAATAAGCAACTGGAAGTCCACAGAATATCGTCAATTTTTGTTGTATTCGGGTATAATTGTATTCAAAAGATTGCATACCGGACGATTTGTATTATCATTTTCTTTTGCTACATTCCGATATTCGTCTTCTAAGTTGCGAAAAATCCTGTAGAGTAGAATCCACTGTTGCCAATGAATTGTTAAAGGAATTTGTTAAGTTATTTAGTAATTTTTATGGACAACATTTGGTTAGTTTCAATATTCATGGTCTTTTGCATTTAACTGATTGCGTTAAAAAATTCGGGCATTTAGATAATTTTTCGGCATATAAATTTGAAAATCATATGCAATATTTGAAACGTACAATTAATAATCCTAATAAGATTTTGCGGCAATTATATTTAAGAATAGAAGAAAGAAGAAATGTTACAGATTCTAGCAAAATTCCTCGAATAGATAGGTTTATTATTAATTGCAAAAAAGATAAAGATAGTTTCTTTTTTAGCAGTAAAATAGGGTCTTTGAAAATTATCAACCAACAAAACCAACCAGATACTTTTGGTTGTCTTATTTTGACAAAAGTTGGTGATGTTTTCAAAGAGCCTTTGGTGTCCTCATCTGGTTTAGGTATTCTAGTAGGCGAAATTAAAGATGAGGACATTAAAATTATTAAAAAAAGTAGATTTAGAATTTAAATATTTTTCTATTCCAATAGGGAATAAATTTATTTTAATTCCTCTATTGCACAATTTGTTTTATAATTTTACATAGATAAATAGATTTTTCTTTCCCAATTGACACCTCTTCCCCGGAGAACATTACTCCACGGCAGCGAGATGGTAAAATGACTTTATTGTACTTATGTGTTTTTCATTGTAATCATTTAACTTTCTTTATAGAAGAAGAAATGAGCCAATTTCATATCGCCGAGCCCCATTCGCAGCGTATGGCCACCCAACTCCAACTTAATATAAGTGGGGATACTGCGTCGGTACTGCAGAAAATCCTTGAAAGCCTTGGTAGGATAGAATCTCGGCAAGAAGACATGATAAATCGGTTATCAGCTGTAGAAAGCGCTCTTGCTGAGAAGGTATTTGTTGAAATAAAATCATTATATTTTAAAATTATTTTAATTATTTATTATTTAAATTTCAGATGCCAGAACGTGCGGAGATCCAAGCACAAGGTCAATTGTTGCGGGAGTGTAAGGTGCTCTCGGCAAAAACCCACCGCAGTGTAAGCCGCATCACTGGCGAAGGAGTGAGCGAGGAGCAGACTCTGTTGCAAAGCTTGTTCCCAATGTGGTCAGAGGAAACATTGCTGAAGGTGGAGGAGCACCTTACACTCCAAGCTTACTCTGACGCTATGGTAAGTTTGCCTTTCTTTCCATATATATATAAGTATATATAAATATTTATAGATAAATATACATTTATAGACGGCCATTATTCTAAATATAAAATCTACCAAGGACTCGATAGAGAAGGTGATGCAGTCCTTATTTAGTGATGAGTTGGTGTGGCTGTACAACTACGAAGGAAAAGCTGGAAAAAAGGCCCTAAACAAATTAAGAATAGTGGATATCATTCTCGGTAATATTAATCTATTTTTATTCTTTCCTTTTTAATTTTTCGTTTTTATTTTTCCTTTTTATTTTTCCTTTTCCCTTTTTTAATTTTTCGTTTTTAATTTTTCCTTTTTAATTATAAATATTTTACATATAGCTGCATTTGTAAATATGCAAGATAAAAAAATTTTAGCTGTAAGACGTTTTGTTAGTTTAAGCCATAATAGATATAAGCATGTAAAACGTAATATAAGGAACTAGATCCTCTTAAATTTAATTTTAATTTTTTTTATTATTATATTTATAGATTAGTACGTAATATTTATGAATAAAATAACAATAAATAAAATAAGAAATAATTAATGTTTTTCTTTTTTTTTCAGTTTTTATTTTTATTTTCAGTAATATGTCTTTTATAATATTTTTCCACTCTTTTATTTTCAGGTTTTAATAACTTTTATTTTATTTTCAGTAATTTGTCTTTTATAATATTTTTCCACTCTTTTATTTTCAGGTATTTGTCTTTTATAATCTTTTTTCACTTTATTTTCAGCTAATAATAATTCTTTTCTGTAATTAATCTTTTTTCAGATGAAATTCTTTTTTTAAATTAAATATATTTTTATTCATGAAATGTTAGCGTTAAAATAATTAATTACAATTTTATATAAATACTTATGTAAATACATATTTATTAAAAATAATAAATTTAATAATTTAAAAATAAAAAAAATAAAAAAATAAAGTTAAAGGATATTAGAGCAGGACAGATATACTTCCTTATATAACACTGCTGAATGAGCGCAACAAAGATGTCTGATCACATGTATACGTACGTGAGTAGGTAAAATATCTGCCAGGCTTAAGAAACATTCTATATGTTTACAACCATGTTACCCGCTAATTATCTGGAGTTTTACCCGCTCATGGTTGGCAGGGACCCCATGTGGTGTGCCGTACATACACATATATTTAACTAGATAAGTAAGACTTAAAATTGTATATAAGGTGTGTAATATTGACAATAAAATCAGAATGAAATATTTCTCACTCAATGAAGGTCGTTTTATTTCCCCCCACCAGAGGTAAGGAATAAATAATCTTTTATGAGTTTTAAGAATGAATAAATTCTCACTCGACGGAAGACGGTTTCATTTCCCCCCACCAGAGGTAAGTTATGATAAATCTTTGTTGAGATTAAAAAGTATGTATGTATACGCATGTGCGCGCATTGATCTACATGTTCATATATATACATTCATTTATATTTATATACATATGTACAATTTGTATACATTGCCGAACAAATAATGCACAAGCATACAATGCGTACACATGTGAATATGTCACCAACAAAAAATTGATGGTTTGTTCTACAAAAACAACAATTGTCTAAATAGCAAAGGCACCACAGGTCAATATGGCAGCCAAATTGGGGAAGCTCAAATGTAGTAAATTTTACAACAAAAACGATTTCATTCATAAAAGCAGGCGCAAATTCCACAAGCGACCTCGCTTCATTCATAAAAACAGACGCCGTAACATCTCCCCGAGCATGCCTTTGCCTACAAGCGTCATTTCACGACGATGGCAAACGTTAAAAATCATAAATTGAACAACTTTCTGATGCTTCTTCACAGAAGGAAGTGAGAAAAGTGGCAACATAGCCGTTGTCGATTTACAATATTTGTCTAAAATATTTTTCCGTGACTCGCAAAAATCTGTGTCGATATGTATTCGCGCTCATACATATGCATACATATTTACGCTGGTTTGTAGGCGAAGCTGTACAGCGGCAAGGGAAGCGGTGACAATTGGCGGCCATTCGTTTATTTTTTTCGGCACAGCTTGGATTTTCTATCATCACACAAGTGCTGAACACAATGAGAGCGACAGACTGCAAGCGACATTTGTCAAATATTAGAATACACACGTTCTTAGGGACACATTTATTGAGGCAGTTTCACAACTATATAACTGTGTCCATAAGAACGTGTGTATTCGCGCTCAATGTGTTCAGCACTTGACTCTTTGACAAAACGCAAGTTTCGGCCATTGGTTGACCGTGACAACGGAGATGCGAAAGAAGCGTGCGACACTTGTTATTAGGAATGTACATGTGTTCATATGTATGTGGCTCGCATT
The DNA here is from genome assembly GCF_024586455.1 of Bactrocera neohumeralis. Classification (NCBI taxonomy): domain Eukaryota; kingdom Metazoa; phylum Arthropoda; class Insecta; order Diptera; family Tephritidae; genus Bactrocera; species Bactrocera neohumeralis. The sequence goes on along the minus strand of NW_026089666.1, from coordinate 34,552 downwards.
TGCTTTCGTAAACATACAGACAAATGTGCCAAAGAAATAATATATGTATATGCCATAGAAATTCTATTGGTACAAATATGGAAATGATAACGAAATAATGCGAATATGCATATTTCATGAAGGTCATTAATGGAAGTGTTTATATGAGCACATTTAAGTTCATTTTATAGTAGTCGAAATTAATATCATTTTTGAAATATTAATTTATTGAAAATTATTTTTTGTTAAATTTTATAACATAAAATTTTTACCATTTTTTGGAAAACAATGGTTCTTATAACACAAAATAATCACGCATATGCGACAATGGTTCATATAATACAATATAAGCATGCGTATGTCACTCAGAGAATGTTTTTTTTACGTTTTCTGTATGAATTTGCATATTTTTCTACAAAGCAGCTCTCTTTATTTATTCTCACATGTATTTAGTCATTTTATATATATTTCTGCCAGTGCACATGCTCAATTCTGCTAAATAGCAGCGTGAATGGTGAATTCCTTACTTTGATTCTATCAGCTCTGTTAGCCGCGCAATCGAACCGTCATACAGAATTCAATTTGCACCTTCTCTATGTTTTAAGTTCTCTGGTTGAATGGTCAGCAGAATTTACAGTATATTGAAGTGGATGATCCAGAGAACTTAAAGCATAGAAAAGGTGCAAATTGAATTCTGTATGATGTTCGATTTCACGGCTAACAGAGCTGATAGATTTATAGTACGGAATTCACCATTCTCGCTGCTAGTTAGCAGAATTAAGCAGGTGAATTGGCAGAAATACATATATGTAAAACGACTGAATTCATACGAGAACGAATAAAGAGAAATGTTTGAAGAAAAATATACAAAGTCACACAGAGAATGTAAAAAAGCATGACATATGCATGCTTATTTTGTATTATATGAACCATTGTCACATATGCGTGATTATTTTGTATTATATGAACCATTGTTTTCCGAAAAATTGTAAAAATTTTATATTATAAAATTAAATAAAAAATAATTTTAAATAAATTATTATTTCAAAAATTATATTACTTTCGACTATTATAAAATACATTATTATATAAACACGTCTTGGGTCTTTCCTTTCATTGCTTCAAAAATAAATTAGTGACCTTCATGAAATATGCATTTTCGCATTATTTCGTTCCCGTTTCCATATTTGTAGCAATAGAACTTCTATGGCATGTACTCGTACATTTATTATTTCTTTGGCACATTTGTCTCTATGTTTACGAAAACAAATTCGAGCTACATATGTATGTACAAACATCCAATAAGTGCCGCACGCATCTTTTCGCATCTCCGTTGTCACGGGCAACCAAGGCCGAAGCTCACGACAAAGTGTCACACAATTGTTTTGCTGGTTGAAAATCGGAGTTGTGCCGAAAAAAATAAACTAATGGCCTCCAATTGTCACCGCTTCCCTTGCCGCTGTAACAGCTTCGCCTACAAACGTGCGTGAATATGTACATATGTATGTATACGTATGATCACATATCGACGCAGATTTTTGCGAGTCACGGAAAAATATTTTAGACAAATATTATAAATCGACAACTCCTATGTTGCCACTTTTCTAACTTCTTTCGTAGAACAAACACCAGAAAGTTGTTCAGTTTATGATTTTTAGCTTTTGCCATCGTCGCGAAAAGACACTTGTTGGCAAAGGCATGCTCGGGGAGATGTTACGGCGTCTGTTTTTATGAATGTAGCGAGGTCGCTTGTGAAATTTGCGCCTGCGTTATGAATGAAAATGTTTTTGTTGTAAGATTTACTACATTTGTTCTTCGCCAATTTGGCTGCCATATTGACTTGTTATGCTTATGCTGAGACGATTGTTGTTTTTGTAGAACAATGATTAAATTTTTTTTGGTGACACATTCATATGTGTACGCACATGTATGTTTGTATGCTTGTGCATTATTTGTCCGGCAATGTATACGAATATATGTACATATAAGTATATATGAATGAATGAACCTGCAGCTCAATGCGCGCACATGTAATAAGTATATTGATAAATGATAAAATCATGATTTGAATTTCTGAACGCGCACAAGCGTATACATACATTCATATGAGCATGTGCAGATACACAAGAAAGGATAGAAGATGTTTGTATATGTATATTGTTGTCATAAATTTAATTTCTATTAGTAAGAAAAATATTTATTACTATAGTATACGACCTATAGTGTACGGTCAAAGTGTACGGTGAACAGTTGGGTGTGCTCCTCAAATTATCTTAATTAACGCGTAATCCAGGCCGTGAAAATTTGCAGACAGATTCGCCGGAGGTCCTTGACATCGTTGACATCACGGGGTACATCAATTATCTGCACCAAAGTTTGAAAACCATAAATAATTGAACACAAAATCATAAAAATTTAAAACAATAACAAAGAAATAATAGTAGTTATCAGCTGACGAAGAAGAGCTTGAAAATGAAACAAATTGGTTATTAAAAAGAAAAAAAGGAGGGAAACCAAGAAACGTAAAGCGAATTCTTCACCGGATGTAACGCTGAAGTCTCCGAGCCCGGATAATACAACAAAAGATAAAAAAGATATAAAAGTAAGTCATCGGCTTCCGCCAATCATAATATCAGAAAATTTTAATCAACCCTTGATGCGTTACTTGATAAACGCAGAAGTTAAAAATTCTTACACACTTCAGCTCATTGGCCAAAGTCCATGTAAAATAAACCTTTCTGACAGTTCAGATTATAGAATGCTTACAAAGAAATTGAACGAATCACAAATTTCCTGGTACTCGTTCGAGGACAAGCAATCGCGGGATATACGCGACCTTCATCTTTCATGTGAGCCGGAAAGCATTGTCTCAGATCTTCAGAAGCAGGGTTTTAAAGTTACAAAGGTCATAAATAAACTTCAATACAAAACAAAAAATCCGTTAACCCACTTCGAGACCCTCGGGTCTGGCCAGGCATGGTGCTTGGCTAGACCGCATATATTTTGTATGAAAGTATATGAACTTTGGTATGTTTCTATCACTTCGCACGGTTGATTTATCTGTTTTCATGTTCGTTACATGTCCAAATTGGTTTGTATGTTTATCTAGGCCAAATATTTTAAAGGTTAAGAAAATATGTAATTTTTCTCAAAATGTTACATTTTTTGTGAACGCTATTGCCACGCCAAGCGTGAACAAGGCAGTCAATTTTATTTCAACCAAATCGAGAGGTAAGAAATTTCAAAAATGTATCTATATTGCACATATATGAGCGTAAATACAACACGTATTTCCATACAAATGTATGTACACTAGGCTAGGCCTAGCCAAGCACCATTGGTCTCGACTATGTGTATCAGACCGTTGGTATCGACCAGGGTTAAATATGTTTATCGTATGCTTCGAATCTACAGAGAACATTAAGAAATTTTACGAAATCAAACATATTTTAAACTCTGCACAAAATCTGCCGAACTACCGCCAAAATGTTGCAACTGCAATCAAAACGCTTAAGTGCAACCGCTTCTACTGCTCCTCAGAACGAAGTTACTTATGTGAGTCAGCAATCTGGAAAACCCTCATTTGCTAGCATAACCAAAGGACAAATTCAACAACATACGTCTGCAAACCATACAAATTCGAATTCCATGAATGGAAACATTCGTAAAATTCAAAAACTACAAGACCTATTGCTCAAACCACCCAAATAACAATGCGAGAGTGGGGAGTGCCAAAACTATCAGAGATAATATTCACCACTACGAAGAAATTAATATTATATAAGTGTCCAGAATTCCAAACCACGACCATATCGGTTGAATCTAGTTTCGGAAAAATAAGTATTACCGCGATATATAGGTCTAGGTGGGACACAATATCAAAATGGACTTGTACACGGAACTTATACTAAAACACCATAGAAAATTCATTATGGGTGGTGACTTTAACGCAAAACACTCCCAATGGGGCTCAAGAGTTACGACACCGAAGGGAAGAGAGCTATTTAAAGCTGATATGGCTACTGGATGCGACTTTATGTCTACTGGTAAGCCGACTTACTGGCCTTCCGACACAAGTAAACTACCTGACCTGATCGACTTTTTCATCACTCGACAAATATCTAGGAAATTCATTACCATGGAAAATGGATTGGACTTAAATTCGGACCACTCGCCACTATATCTAATCTTAAATGGCCATCTACAAGAAATCAACATACCACCTTATCTCTCTAATAGACATACGGACTGGGAGTATTTCAAAGTTATGCTCGACAAAAATATTGATTCTAAAGTAAACATAACTTCTAAAGATATATTAAAGATGAAGTTGATGCATTTACGAAAACTATTCAAGAATCGGCTTGGAAAAGTACTCCTATTCCTAAACAAAAAAACTTTTATACTAAATATCCTTCCGATATTTTGGAACTCATAAAGAAAAAGAGAAAACTGCGTAAAAAGTGGCTAATCACTCGATTTCCTCAGTATAAAACAGAACTAAACAATTTAACTAAGATTCTCAGCACCAAAATAAAGTTATTTACAAATAAAAATATTTCTAATTATATTGAGAATTTTGGAAAGCTATAAAAAATGTTAGGAAACCAATATTGTCGAATGCACCCCTCAGAAAGCCAAACGGATCCTGGGCCGAAAGCGACGAAGAAAAAGCGAAAGTTTTCTCAGACAAATTATGTAGTTCTTTTGCGTTCAATGGTACCTACTCTACCACAGCTGGAAGAATCGCAATACGTGGGTGAAATCCAACCAACAACAAATAAAGAAGTAGAAAATATTATTAAAAGTAGATTTAAACCTAAAAAGGCTCTCGGCTTCGACTTGGTTACTGCTGATATACTAAAAAATCTAACGCGAAAAGCAATAGCAAAGCTTACGACGATAATTGAAGCTTGCTTAAATCTCAGATACGTCCCACTGTCATGGAGCTGTAATCATAAGAAGACCTCAGAACATAATTGAAGAAAAGGAACTTATACCCATTCATCAATTTGGATTTAGATCTTAATATTCCACAATCGATCAAGTTAATCGAATAACGAGCATCATTGAAGATTCGATGGAAAAAAAGCACAATTGCACAGCTGTTTTTCTTGACGTATCGCAGGCGTTCGATAGAATATGGCACCATGGCTTACTTCATAAATTAAGACTTCACTTTCCACAGTATCTAACCGATCTAGTTGACTCTTACCTGAGCAAACGCTACTCAGAATCAAGCAGGGACAATCATATACTACGTTATAGCCGATAAAAACAGGTGTACCCCAAGGAAGTGTCCTGGCACCAATCTTATACATTTTGTTTACTAGCGACATGCCTACGCCGCCAAACTGCGCAATCGCCACATTTGCAGATGATACCTGCATCATTACGACCGGCAAAAATGTAGTTGAGTCGTCGCACAGAATGCAATCTTTACTAAATCAAATCGTAGAATGGACACAGAAATGGTACATTACTTTAAACGAGTTGAAGTTTATCCATATAAACTTCACTAACAAAAGTGCTACGCATATCCCCTTACATATTGGAAATGAAGTAATCCCGTATTCCACCTCGGTGAAATATCTTGGTATGACGTTGGATGCAAAGTTGAATTGGAAGGACCATATACAAAAAAAGTTTCAGAACTAGAACTAAAATACCACAAAATAAACTGGTTGATCGGCAACAAATCTCCCTTAACAACATCAAATAAACTCCTAGTCTACAATCAAACTTCGAAACCTATTTGGACATATGGAATTCAACTACACACCGTTAAACATCGAAATGGTACATACGGAATTCAGATCTACATCGTGATCTTCACATAAAAATGGTTCGGGAAGTCAGTCGCGAAACGGCATCGAAACATGCCACAGGATTACAAAATCATGTAAAGACCGAAGCCCGACAACTAGGAGATACTAGAGATAGCTGGCGCAGATTGAAAAGAACAACGTTTCATGACCTTTCAAGTAAATAACAAATATTATAATATTTAGTTTTCAAAACTCAGTTTAGTTTTTGAAAAAAAGCTTCTTAATATAGCTTTTATTGTTTACCTTATAAGTTATGAAAATATTGCTTGTTTGTACATTTGTCACTAGTTGCAATTCGAATGAAATGTAAAACCATATCTTGTTACGTTTAAATAAAAATAAAAAAAATACTACAACTGCCCATAGATTCATATGTGACAACCCACACCGAACAAGGCGAAACGAAAGCACATGTTCGAGCTTTGACTTGTTTGAAGAGCTGTTGTCGAACTTCTTATGTAATTTCATACACCCAACGCACACCAAATGCGACAAAACCGTCTTTGTTGCCGATCAATGTATGCTGAGCTACTGCGCAACCCACACCGAATGAAACAGATAAAACAAGACAAGGCAAGAGAGAAAAACACGTTCCCTTGCTTATACATGCACCGTGTTCAAAGATTCCAGAACAAAGTTCTGCGAAAAATGGTAAATGCGCCGTGGTACATACGCAATTCGGATCTGCATCGTGATCTTCATTTAAAAATGGTTCGGGAAGTCATTCGAGAAACAGCATCGAAACATGCAAAAAGGTTACAAAATCATGTAAACAGTGAAGCCCGACAACTAGGTGAGACTAGAAATAGCATGCGCAGACTGAAAAGAACAACGTTTCATGATCTTTTACGTATCTAAGAAAACAACAAATATCATTATATTTAATTGTTAAATTTAGTTTAAAAAAGAAAAGCTTGTTATTACAGCTTTTATTGTTTTACTTCATACATTGAGAAAAATGTTGCTTGTTATTTTAAATTTATCACTAGTTGTAATTTCAATGAAATGTAAAACCATCATTTATTACGTTTCAACAAAAAAAAAAACAAAAAACTAAAAATAAATTCTGTCGAGATTCGAACCTGTGTACTCATCGTGACTTTACAAGCGCTTACCACCAACACTACCAACACCACCATTGGCACTTGGGTTGCGTTGTCTTAATTATGGTTTGGTTAAGTATATGTAGAAATATGCTTTGGTATATAATATATATCTATAATATGTGTATGATTGTTTCGTATTTTGCTTCTACGCCGGTCAAATTTCTATACAAAAATCAGCGTTTGAAAAACTACGCTATTCCCGTAGCATTTCATTTTACTCTTGCTACCGCTCTCACTTTGTCGGAAGCCACAGCATAGCCTTAGCATAACAATGTAAATGTATGTGCTCTACTCTGCTCCGAGTTTTGTTGGGTAAAAAACTATAGCTGGAGCGGGAGCAAAAAATTTAATTCTACGCTATGCTCTGGCGTAGCGGTAGCAAAAAATTGGGAGCGGTAGCACAGCAGAGGTAATGAAAATTTTCATGTGCTACAGCTCCATCATGTGTTTGTTGTGTTTTTTTTTTTTTGCTATTTTTCCCCGACTCAGCTGATACGACCTATCTTATGGGCGCGCAATGTAAGTGAACAGTGAAAAACACTACTCCCTTCTCTCTTTGACGTAGGATGCCGTAAGAATTCACGGCATTTGGATTTTTGCCGTAGAAACGTTGCAGCTGATTGCTCTCTCACAACCCATGGTTGCCAATATCGATATACTGTAGAAATTATCAACTTTTATAATTCAATCTGTTCAACATGTTTGAAATTTTCATAAAATAACTCAAAATCTGAGTCGAATGCTATTATTTATAAATATATAAACTATTTTTAATAGTTTGTTTTCAGTTTTGATATTTTAAACTCAACTGTTCACACATTTTGCTAGCTAACAAAGGAAAAGGAAGGAAGGGAATAGCGTTTTTGACAAAGTGAGAGCGGTAGCGATAGCATAGCAATAATTCTAGAAATTTTGCTGCTACGGAGCTACGGTAAAAGAGAACCCTGACAAAAATCGACTGAAATGCGTGATAAAATAAAATGGACAATGAGGGCAAATAATTCTACATAAAACCTTCTGGTATATGGCATATTCATTCAATATTCTCTGTTTGGAAGTACCATCATGGGCCTGTCTACATATATTTATGTCTCTTCATATTCTTGGGTATATGAGACAGAAAAGATAGAAAAAATGTCTTTATGTTCTCTGTGTGAGAGGTGTGCTTTGTACACATTTTTCGCTGTTAGGAATGGAATAAAATATAAACGAAAAGCAACACGAAATTCTTCGTTGGGAGTGTACTCATGGGCATGCATACATCTGTATATTTCTGTCTCTTCTTATTCTCTGCTTGAGCATATATGCCATGTCATCATATGCCGTAAATACATATATTTATTTCTCTTCATATTCTCTGTTTGAGTATGTGGAGAACTGTTAAAAATGTTAACATTTTACAGCGGGAATTCTGTGCTTGTGAGGTGAATTCCTTACTATAATGCCGGTACTCGTATTCTGCTTGTCACGATTGTCTCATGTCTCTAATTGAGACAATCGTAATTTAGTGACTCTGTTAGTCAGGATGTCTCATTTTGGTATTCTGGCAGATACAGTCTCAAAAATATTCACCAAATAGTATGGTGAAAAGAAGGGCAGTAATCAGCTGTTTAGTTTAGCTGATTAGAGATGAGTGCAAGTGCACAATCGTAATGTATGAAACGATTACATGCAATTAGTTTTTTTTTCATAAAATTTCAGCAGTAAAACTTCTTCTTAATAATTGCACAGTACAATTATTGAAAACTAATACTGAAATAGTTTATAATAAATGCTTAACATATGCATTTTATCTGAATCAATTGTTAAGTAAATATGAAAAAATTTAACAACACAGTTATCGATTAACACATGTGTTCATCCTTATATTTGATAATAATGGAAAAGGAAGGTAAGTAATTTTAAACAATATAAATTTCATTATTTTATGATTATTATAGTATATGTATAATATATCTTTTTTACAGATCATAATAAAGTATTGCGCACCTCGAAGGAGCAAATAGAGTGCTATCTCACCTTTGTGCGGGTTCACCCGGAGATAAAGTTACACAAAAACAACCCATCGCGGCCGAAAAGAATGGAGGAGCTTTGGGCGGAACTCTCCGTGCAATTAAATGTCCATTAATAAACACACCGAATCCATCAATAATTTAGCGGCAGCGATGGTGTCGCTTGCTCAGACCATCGTAAAAAACACCAAAGATTGTACAAAAAAGTAAAAAATGTGTTTTTTAATGTACATATGAATTATTTTATTGTGATGTTTTTTGTACAAAAAAGTGAAAGTGAAAAATGTTCCTTTTTTATACTCTCGCAACAATGTTGCTAAGGAGAGTATTATAGTTTTGTTCACATAACGGTTGTTTGTAAGTCCTAAAACTAAAAGAGTCAGATATAGGGTTATATATACCAAAGTGATCAGGGTGACGAGTAGAGTCGAAATCCGGATGTCTGTCTGTTCGTCCGTCCGTCTCTCCGTCCGTCCGTCCGTGCAAGCTGTAACTTGAGTAAAAATTGAGATATCATGATGAAATTTGGTACACGTATTCTTTGGCTCCATAAGAAGGTTGAGTTCGAAGATGGGCCAAATCGGCCAACTGCCACGCCCACAAAATGGCGGAAACCGAAAACCTATAAAGTATCATAACTAAGCCATAAATAAAGAAATTAAAGTGAAATTTGGCACAAAGGATCGCATTAGGGAGGGGCATATTTAAACGCAATTTTTTTGGAAAAGTGGGCGTGGCCCCGCCCCCTACTAAGTTTTTTGTACATATCTCGGAAACTACTATAGCTATCTCAATCAAACTCTACAGAGTCGTTTTTTTCAGGCATTTCCATATACAGTTCAAAAATAGAAGAAATCGGATAATAAACACGCCCACCTCCCATACAGAGGTTATGTTGAAAATAACTAAAAGTGCGTTAACCGACTAACAAAAAACGTCAGAAACACTAAATTTTACGGAAAAAATGCAGAAGGAAGCTGCACCCAGGCTTTTTTTAAAAATTGAAAATGGGCGTGGCCTCGCCCACTTATGGACCAAAAACCATATCTCAGGAACTACTAGACCGACTAGACCGATTTCAATGAAATTCGGCATATAATATTTTCTTAACACCCTGATGACATGTACGAAATATGGGTGAAATCGGTTCACAACCACGGCATCTTCCAATATAACGCTATTTTGAATTCCATCTGATGCCTTCTCTGTATAATATATACATTAGGAACCAATGATGATAGCGGAATAAAACTTTACAAAAATACGGTATTTGAAAAATATGTAAATGACGTATAATGAAATCTCGATTATCACTTTATCATGCGAGAGTATAAATTTATTCGGTGACACCCGAACTTAGCCCTTCCTTACTTGTTATGAATATACTTGTATGAATTATTTTATTGTTATGTTTTTTGTACAAAAAAGTGAAAGTGAAAAATGTTCCTTTTTATGTATATCAATTATTTATTTGAAGTTTGAATTGAAATATATATGTTGAATTTTAATTATCTAATGTGCTAATGCACCTTTGGCGTGCTGCTCTGCCTCGAGTGTAATACTCCCCCGAATAGATTTCAGAGATTGCTCCCACATTTTCAGGAAGTGATCGATCTGGCAATATTTCGGTTTCAAATAGAAAAATGTCATGGTTTTGTAAAATATTGTGAAATATTGTACAAATATAAACAAATAATGCAGCTTTGGAATGTTTATACAGCAATGTACGTTCTCTTGAAATACAACGAAAGCGTGATTTTAAAACTCCAAATGATCTTTCAATCGTGCTTCTTGCTCTTATGTGCCTAGTATTGAAGTTTTGTTCATTTGGTGTTTCAGGGTTTGCCACCGGTGTAAGAAGCCATGGCTCCAATGGATATCCCGATCACCCAAAAGCCATTTAAAAGCTCCATTAGAGTGTTCTCTTATTAGCTTTATCCTTGCTGGCGAAGTAGTCCATATACCGGAGTCATGATATGAGCCGGGAAATTTTGCATTCACGTGCGGGAAAATTAGTTCATCGTCCCAAACCTATTGGGAAAATTAGTTAATAATTAGTTATTAATTAGTTATTGAATATAATAGTTACCGCTTCAACATTAATGCTATAATAACCTTTTCTGTTCATATAATCATGCGGTACAACTGCGTTTGACAAGGCAGGTGCAATTATGCCAACATGAGTGCAATCAATTGCTCCAATTACACCCTTTATTCCAAATTTCGAATAAAATCTGGAATAAAATTATTGTATAGCGATTTGTTTTCTTTTAAATTGGAATACAACTTACCCAGTCTTAATTCTATTGTATTCTTCAACAGAATTAGGAAAACGCACTTCGCCGTGTTTACGCTCCACCACCAATTTACAAATATATTCGATACAACGGGAAATGGTGGGTTGGCTCATCACCGCGAAATATGCATTTCCCACGCAACACTGATATGAGCCATTGCAGAAAAAAATATAAAACTGAAATAAACTAGAGAAATTTGATTGCATGAAAACATACTAGGGGTATTCTCTTGCTCTTGCAAAAGTGCAGATTGCAAAAATACTATACCGAAATATACAAGAGCACGAGAGCACCCATTGCAGAATCTAGTGATATATATGAATGGCTAATTCGGTCAATTTGTTGTGAATGACTATTAAGCATGGCTATTGTGAATTGGCGCACCTTCTGCATACATTTTTAAGAAAAAAAACTGTAACAAATCTTTAAAATTTAAATAGAAATAATAAAATCCATTTAAAACTTATCTTCCTCAACAATTTAACGACGTAATATGTCTTTATGTAAAATGGCAACTACAACAGGGTTGCAATTATATTAGTAATATACATAGGTTTTGGTCTGACATATTTTACAGCCCTTGCAAATATTTTTCTGCGTGTGTTTGTTGTTGTGCCGTTGTAAATCTGCAATTCTTGCACCGTGCACCGGGTTTTGCAAGAGCAAGAGAATACCCCTACTGTTTCTTTAAGGTTAAAATATAACTCACCCGAAGTTCAAATGGAATCGATGTTTGCTGTTGGTCATACGGCTTGAGTTGATTAATGAGATCCCAGCACAAAGATTTGGGAAATCGGAAGAACTCCCTGAATGTGTTCTCTTCGTATAAAAACAGATCTTTTTTGTTTCGCAAAACAGTCAGATTGCGCCTGGGAATGTAGCTAGAAGATATGCACCTTATTATCCATTACTGCAAAATTATAAATATTAATACATTACCTCTCTTCCTCCTCTCGTTTTTTCATCATCAGGTAAAATAGACCATCTTCATCAGCCATTGTTGTGTTCTTATTTTTCTATGACCTGCTGCAAAGCACATAACAAGTTAGAGACTGATATGGCTCAATTAGAGATGAGACAAACTCGCCAGAATACCAAACAGTCTCAAAATAGATTTCACCACAGATTCGACTCTATTAGAGACTTGAGACTGCTCGCAGAATACCGGCATAAATCTAACAAATGTTCGCTGCACCTTCTCTATGCTTTAAGTTCTCTGGATGATCAGCAATAATGTCGATCGATTCTGGGAGTTGCAGCGGATGTTTGTTTTAACAAATTTCAGTATGTTGTTGAACTTTAACAACGACATTGTTGCAATGAATGTGGTAATGTTGAAATAAATATTTGTTGTGTTAACTCTCCCTCCTCAAATTCCTACTTGTCCTCAAGTAGCTTTAAAAGTATGGTATGTTATTTAATTGTGGTTGTAGAGATCTAGGAAAATTGTTTGTTTCATTCATGATTTGTGTCGGAATTTTTCCATTTTGTAGGATTAGGTTTTCCTTTGGTTTTATACAGAATTTTTGTATTACAACTATTGCTGTAATAATGTAATATTTGTTTCCAATTTTTATATTGAGTGCGTGTAGGGATTCCAACGATAGTATTTGAAGACGATCCAATTCTATTCAGGTTATTTGGATGAGTGGTGCTCCAGCTTTCAATATAGTTTTCTCCTTGTTGCTGAATTCTTTATTATTTATGGTTATGTTCTCATTCCAATAATGTACGAGGTATGTTCCTTTCAGATGATGGGTTATATCGATTCGATTTTCGTGATATGGTCTGCATTACTGAAATCACACAGCGATTCTTTGCCCTCAACTAATTTAGAAATACATTTTGATTCTTTTAAGTTAATGGCTGTATCTTTTTTAAAAATTTTTATATTGTTGGATATTTTACAGTTTTTTGGTACTTTTAACATAGAATTTTTGGACAAAAATATTTCATTTGTTTTTAAGTGAACTTAGTTTATTTTTTACGACTGGTTTAATTAGTAAACTTTGATAATTGGTTGCTTCTAATTCTAGAATTTTTACAATGTAAACTATAGCTGCTTTATTATGTAAGACTGATACTTCAGCGAACTCTAACATTTTTTCGACTGATAAAGTTGTTATATTACTTTTTTGAAATATTTAGTGGACTTCTTGTAATTATATTTCGTTTAAAAGTAAAGTATTTATTATATTTTGTTTTGCCCATATATATGCATATTTGACATTTATTATTTCTTCTTTTATTAGTCTTACTTGAATTTGGAAACTTATTGCTATTTCATTATTAAACAAATTGTCTTTCCTGATTGTATTTTTTAACATATTTGAAATTGTAGTTATCATTTATTCTATTCTGTAGTTGTTTATCTATAATGACCTGGTTGTTATTGTTTGTATTAAGGATATTGAGATTGTTGTTCCAGGCTGATCCAATCCAATTTATTGATCTAGTTCGGCGGTCTTGCAAAGTAAGTGTATTTTATGCAGTCAGTGATTGTACTATTTCGTGAGTTAGAGTATGAAAGAGATAACTTGTTTTAAGATCGTTAATGGTATGTTCACGGATTTTTAGAAGTTCGATTTCTATTTGCTGAAGATCTATTAAGTGGATTAATTTTATGGATGACGTTTGTAACTTCCCTATTCCTTTATAGATGGTAATGGTATGTGCGTCCGTATAGTTCGTAATGTCGAGATTCGCCTTTGTCATTGGCAACCACAATAAGATTAAAATTATCCTGGAACAGTCAATTATAAAAGGTTAGATATAATTTTTTTTTTTTTTAATTATTAGACATTTCAGTTCTATTCACCTTCAGATTACTAACTACACATTTTTGATGTTACTTTTGTGAACAATTCTCCCATTTTCTGTAATAATTGTTGTGTGTTTGTTTTCTTTTACAATTTCCTTTTTATATCGTGGGGAAAGTTTAGACCCTAATCTGCTATTTTGCTTAACGAATATTGTCTGCCCTGGTGTGTAAGTTTTAATTTCTTTGCGGTCCTTGTTATGGTTTTCTATGTCAGTTGCCTGTTTTTGTTTTAATTTTTCTATGTTATTCTTTCTGCTTCTATGGTATTCTTCAGGGTCTGTGGTTTGGTTTCTGCTTTAAAATATTTTTAGGGGGCTCTGTCCAATAGTTCGTCAAATGTCCGATGTACCTGTTTTGTTTTTCAGCATCTCATAATTTCTGAAAGGGTGGAGTGGAATCTTTCAACTTTTCCGTTTACAGAGCTCTTGTAGGGCGAAGCTTTAAAAACATTTATACCCAGCTGATCTTTCATCATGAAAGCAATAGTTGCAGAATTAAGAGATTTTTTGTTACAGAATAAGAAACCCGCTTATAACAAAAGTTCGTTTAAAAGAAACAATTTTGAAACACCTTGGACCACTTAAGTATTTTCATCTAAATAAGACCGCTTACAAGAAAAAACCGGATAAAAGAATTTTTTTTCCCTCACGAAATTTATCTGCCCATACAAAAAAAAACCTCTTAAAAGAAATAATTTTCAAAACTTTTTGCTGGCAATGTTATATCTTAAATGTATTAAAATTTATATCTGGCAACGTCAGTTATGGGATACGACCAAAAATTACATTGCCGAAGACATTTTACATCGTATACGCTAAGAATTGGAAATGGGTTAATACCGGTTGATACTTCCGGTTGTTTGATATCAATTCCATATGCCGTTTATCAATTCACGAAGGATGGACTCATCAGGAATGTTTATACGAACATTGGACAAATTATCGTTAGTACGATTCCTTAAATGCATGCGCAATGTTAGCTGGCAAAAATACCGATGAAAAAAAAACCGTTGTTGACTTAAACTGGAAGATTCAAAGTCAAATTCCGGGAGACTTGCGGTCATACAAATGGATCGATCGTCTTGACAATGAAGACAACGCCGAGAATTATCCAGTAGAATTTCTAAATAAATTCTTTGGAGAGGCTTGGTATGCCACCGCTTTATTTGCGTCTCAAAGTTGGATCTGTCGTTATTATGTTTCGCAATATGATTGTGACGAATCTATAAAATACATGTGGCAGAATGCTTGATTCTACGGAATTCTTTTGAGTTCTAACGATTTGCCATTTCAGTTCAAACGTATTCCGTTTTCAGGGAAAATTGCATTTGAAATGACAATCGACAGGACACAGGATAGTCGCATAGTGTGTGGCATAAATTGGGAATTGCTATAATTTTCACACGGCCAGTTCGAAAACAATCTTTTCTGTACACCGGAACAGAAACCAAAAATTGTTTTTTATCAAGCTGCGTAACATTGAAAAAAAAATGTAGAAAAATCTCAAATAAATATCGTTTTTTCTTTTCGCTACGTGGCGCCAATTGGATATTCCAAGCGAAGCCAGATCCTTCTCCACTTGGTCCTTCCAACGGAGTGGAGGTCTTCCTCTTCCTCTGCTTCCCCCAGCGGGTATTGCGTCGAATACTTTCAGAGCTGGAGTGTTTTCATCCATCCGGACAACATGACCTAGCCAGCGTAGCCGCTGTCTTTTAATTCGCTGAACTATGTCAATGTCGTCGTATATCTCGTACAGCTTATCGTTCCATCGAATGCGATATTCGCCGTGGCCAATGTGCAAAGGACCATAAATCGTTCGCAGAATTTTTCTCTCGAAAACTCGTAACGTCGACTCATCGGTTGCTATCATCGCCCAAGCCTCTGCACCATATAGCAGTACGGGAATTATGAGCGACTTATAGAGTTTAGCTTTTGTTCGTCGAGAGAGGACTTTACTTTTCAATTGCCTACTCAGTCCGAAGTAGCACCTGTTGGCAAGAGCAATCCTGCGTTGGATTTCCAGGCTGACATTGTTGGTGGTGTTAACGCTGGTTCCAAGATAGACGAAATTATCTACAACTTCAAAGTTATGACTGTCAACAGTGAAGTGAGAGCCAAGTCGCAAGTGCGACGACTGTTTGTTTGATGACAGGAGATATTTTGTTTTGCCCTCGTTCACTGCCAGACCCATTTTCTGTGCTTCCTTCTCCAGCCTGGAGAAAGCAGAACTAACGGCGCGGGTGTTGAGGCCGATAATATCAATATCATCGGCATACACCAGCAGCTGTACACTCTTATAGAAGATGGTACCTTCTCTACTTAGTTCTGCAGCTCGAACTATTTTCTCCAGAAACAGGTTGAAGAAGTCGCACGATAGGGAGTCGCCTTGTCTGAAACCTCGTTTGGTATCGAACGGCTCGGAGAGGTCCTTCCCGATCTTGAAGCTTCCAGCCAGGGGACGGGTAAAGGTACTGCCGGACATACCAACCTAAGTATACCGGCAGATACAGCAGTGATAACAGCAAACGAAAGGGAGGAAGCGTTCACCCCCAAAGCTGCCATGAGCACCAACCAAAGTGCACTGGCGGCCAAAGGGGAAATCAAAAAGAAGCGCAAAAAATCCCAGAATCAGCTGAGGAAAAACCGGTACCAGACGGCAGTCTTCATTCTAGGGAAGATAGCCAAAGACCAGGCAGCCGGCACCCCAGTTGATGAGGCAGAAACAAAGCGCCTTAAAGCAATAGTGGAGGAATATGGGAATATGAAGGCTACCTGAAAAGGAAGCAATCAGAACCTCTAGTAGAGAACATACAAGAGAGCACTTCAAAAAAGGAATCGCTCTACGACAGAAACACCCGAAACTCTGCCTAAAAAACCGAGGCGGAGTGAAGGCGAACAGAACAGCGCAACAGCGGCAAGGCATTTCTGCGATGTAGCCAGAGATAGCCTGCAAGTGGCCATCATAGACGGGAACTCCTCCTCACCGAGCACGGTACAGGAAAGATGGGTGGAGATCAACGTCAGATTGTCGAGTATGGTGCTAAGCTATGTACTCGACAATCCGGCGGGTCCTCACCCGGAGTTTGACTCCTCTGAGACCCTCAGGGGCTACAGGGTCATCAAGTGCGCGGACCAGGTCTCCCTGGATTTCCTGACGGGTAGTGTTGCTAAAATCAGCAACGCCTTTGTAGGCCTCCAATTGAGGCTTATACCCGCCAGGGACATTCCAAAGAGGCCTCGTGCTCGCATTTAGTTACCCCCACTAGAGGAGCCAGGCGAAAAACTCCTGCGGTGTATCAAGCTGCAGAACAAATCTATACCTGGTATAGATGAGTGGAAGCTGATAAAGGAGGAAAAACCAAATAAAGCCAGCAGACCAAAACTAGTGGCCATTTGCGAAGAGTCCATTGAGGCTCACAAGAAGACTGACTACAAAGTCAGCTTCGGAATTCGCAAGGCCAGGTTGAAAATCTTCCAAGGCGACAAAGCGGCTGACGAAGACGAGACGGAAGAGGTCGACGACGCCAGCCAGTTGCTAAGGAAAGTAGGCATCGAAGAAACCCGAGATGCCCAATAACAACCTTAGATGCGTACAGATAAACCTGCAGCACTCGAAGAGTGCTACAGCGAATCTGACAACCCTCGTGAACGAGAGGGGCATCGACATCAGCCTAGTTCAGGAGCCCTGGGTCAATGATGATTCCATTAAAGGGCTAAACAGCAGCAACTATAACCTGTTTTACACATGGAACAGAAGTAAACCTAGGGCATGCATCCTTATCAATAAAAGTATAAATGCATTTCTCTGTCCTAATTACAGCACAGCAGATATCACAGTGGTAAAGGTGGAACAGAAGGAAAAGCCCTTCTTCTTGGTCTCGGCCTACTTGGCCCATGACGAAGACTTACCACCGGCCCCGCTCGCCAGACTAGTAGAGGAGAACAGGAGGGATGATGTCCTAATAGGGTGTGATGCAAACGCAAGGCACACCGTATGGGGTAGCTCCAATATAAACACCAGAGGTGAGTCACTCTTGCAGTATATTTTGAATAGTAATCTAAGTATTTGCAACAAGGGCGATAAGCCAACATTTACTTTCCCAAGCTCTGATAGGTTTCCGGGGTGGGAGGAAGTGCTTGACCTCACGCTATCAACAGACACAGACAGTCTCGTTGTGGATAACTGGAGGGTATCCGATGAGCCTTCCATGTCGGATCAATCTTGGATATTCTTCAGCATCCGCGAGAAGTACAGAGCGCCTCTCACATACCGGAACCCTAGAAGAACGGCATGGGGAAAATTTACCAGTATAGCAACAAAATGCCTTGAAAAGGGAGGCAACAAGAGTATCAGAAATCCTGAGGAATTAGATTCAGAAGTAGAGAAGTTGGAAAAAAACTTAATCAAAACTTTCAATAAATCTACTCCGCTAACAGTTTTGAAAAAGAGAAAGTCTCCCCCTTGGTGGAACAGTGAACTCAAGAATTTGAGAACACAACTAAGGAAAGCTTTTAATGAGAGTTTTAGAACCAAAATATAAAGATATTATGAAAAGATACAAAAAAGCAGTCAGGAAAGCAAAAAACGACTCTTGGCGATCTTTCTGCACATCGATAGAAAGTTGCAGAGAAACCGCTAGGCTGAGCAAAATGCTATCCAAAGATCATATTAACACTGCCTACATTAGGACGGAGGGAAGTGATTGGACCTCCTCGGCAAAAGAGTCTCTGGAGGTACATATTACAACACACTTTTCCGGGAGTCAGCAAACACCTTCAACGAGGGTTCAACCAGAACCACCGTTGAACGCAGCTGATTATCAAGGCCAAATAATAGACAAAAGCAAACTCAAGTATGCCATAAATAGTTTTGCACCATTTAAAGCGGCAGGTCCTGACGGGATTATGCCCATAATGTTGCAAAAACTGGTAGAACCAATGGTTCAAAGACTTGAAAATATATACAAAGCTAGCATTCTATTATCCTACATCCCAAGAAATTGGAAAAGAAGTAAAGTTGTGTTCCTTCCAAAACCCGGCAGAAGAACACACGAAAATGCCAAGGACTTTAGACCTATAAGCCTTACCTCCTTTATGCTGAAGGTACTGGAAAGACTAATAGATCTTCACGTAAGAACAATAATGGCGGAGAAGTTATCGAAGTCCCAACATGCGTACATAAAGGGCCGATCAACCGAAACCGCCCTTCACGAGGTGATAAGTGTAATCGAAAAATCACTACACCACAAACAATACACCATGGCTGCATTTCTAGACATAGAGGGCGCCTTCAACAACATAGAAGTAAATGCGATAATTAATTCTCTGGCACATGGTGGCATAGACGACACTGTGTGCAGATGGATACTATAGATGCTTGAGAATAGGAAGATTATAGCTTCAAACGGCGCTGCAACACAAACAAGCTATGTGAGTAGAGAAACGCCTCAAAGGGGGGTCCTCTCTCCGATTCTTTGGGTTGCAGCGCTGAACGAAATACTACTCCAACTAAACGGTGAAGGAGTGAAAGCAGTAGCGTATGCAGACGATATAGTGTCGTTGGTTTCAGGCATGTTTCCTTCAACAGTCAGGGAGATTATGGAAAGAGCACTTCGAAGGTTAAACCTATGGGCTAAAAACAATGGACTAGGAGTTAACCCGAACAAAACAGAACTGATGCTATTCACAAGCAGAACCAAAATACCTCAGTTTCAACTTCCGGTACTAAACGGTACAATACTCACTCTTTCCCCCACAGCTAAATACTTGGGGGTGGAGATTGACACCAAATTGTCCTGGAAAATAAATATAGAAAAAAGAATAAACAAAGCATACATGGCTTACTATACTTGTAAGAGAATCGTCAACAAGAATTGGGGCCTCAAACCAAGTATAGTCATGTGGATGTATACGGCGGTCATAAGACCTATACATTAAAAAATTAAATGGTATACAAAGAGCAGCATGTGCGGGTGTTACTGGGGCAATCAGGTCATGTCCGACTGATGCGCTCAACGTGATCCTGCATCAACTACCAATGGACATTTTTATTCAAAAAACAGCAGCTATTGCGGCGATAAGAATAAAAGAATTGGGAGGTTGGAACCAGCAGAGCTATGGACACAGTGTAATCCTAAACAAGCTCACCATTAATAAATCAGACTACATTCTCCCAAAGCTGGATTTCAATAGACACTTCCAGGTAAGGATACCATCTAGACGAGAATGGAGAAGAGGCTCAATAGAAGATGAGGATACCATCTCAGCCTATACCGACGGGTCCAAAATGGACTGTGGAGTAGGCACGGGGGTATTCTCCTCTGATCTTGGCATATCTCTCTCTATACGTCTACCGAACTCGGCTAGCATCTTCCAAGCAGAAGTACTAGGCATAGAAAAAGCCTGCGAAGCTCTATTAGAAAACCACGGGTATATAAACAAATCAACTATATTTACGGAGAGCCAGGCGGCGCTCCTGGCCTTGTCTTCACCCATGACAAACTCCAGCAAAGTACACAACTGCAAGAGAGCACTAAGCGCAATTAAAGACAAGCTCCAACTAAACTTGATCTGGGTTCCCGGCCACAGGAACATTTTCGGTAACGAAAAAGCAGACGAGTTGGCAAAGGCAGGAGCTTTCCTCAACGAATCCGAGGCGGAGATAATACCAAGTTCGCTAGGATCAATCAAAGGAGAGATCAATAGACAATTTCAACAAATTGCAAATAACTGGTGGAGAAACATCACAAAATGCATCATAACTAAACAATTATGGCCAACATATGACAGGAAAAGAACCAACGACTTACTTAATAGGTCAAGGAAAAGTATTTACAGAGTAACAGCTACCGCAACAGGGCACTGGCCATTTGGGGAACACGCATCCAAAATGGGTATGCCCTACAACAACATCTGCCGTGGCTGCGGAATAGCAGGGAACAAGGAAACAATCTTCCACTTTCTCTGCGAATGCCCAGCTCTAGCACAGATCCGACACAAAACACTTGTAATCCATCTAGCACCAAACCTTGAATGGATCTCCACTAAAAGCATATCGGACATAAGTAGTTTCATCGAAACCTCAAAATGGTTTGAAAGAGAATGTGAAACGTAATAGCAGATGCAGGAGGTTCCACGAACAGTGCATCAAAATGGCATATCAAGTGTTAATTGAGCCCGATAGGGCGGCACTTCTACCTACCTACCTACCTGTTCTGGGCATCGGTCACTAGATCATCTTTGGGGGTTCTACAAGAGTATGCTCCGGTCTTGAAACCTTCTGTAAGCCGCCGCAGTTTTTCGTAGAATTTTCGAGCATTACCCCTGTCGGCCAGCTTATCAAGCTCTTCATACTCACGCATTTCGGCCTTTTCCTTCTTCTGTCTACAAATGCGTCTCGCTTCCCTTTTCAACTCTCGGTATCTATCCCATCCCGCACGTGTAGTGGTCGATCGTAACGTTGCGAGGTAGGCAGCCTGTTTTTTCTCCGCTGCGACACGGCACTCCTCGTCGTACCAGCTGTTCTTTTGCACTTTCCGAAAACCAATGGTTTCGGTTGCAGCTGTACGTAAGGAGTTTGAAATGCCGTCCCACAGTTCCCTTATACCGAGTTGTTGACGAGTGCTCTCAGAGAGCAGGAGTGCAAGCCGAGTAGAAAATCGTTCCCTTCCTTGTGTTTGTTGCGTGCGTTTTTTGCTGCACAGAGGCGGGTGCGAATCTTAGCTGCAACAATATAGTGGTCCGAGTAGATGTTAGGACCTCGGAGCGCACGCACATCTAAAACACTGGAGACGTGTCTTCCGTCTATCACAACATGATCGATCTGGTTGGTAGTTTTTCGATCCGGAGACAGCAATGTAGCTTGATGAATCTTCTTACGCTGGAATCTAGTACTACAGATAACCATATTTCGGGCCCCGACGAAGTCGATCAGCCTCAACCCATTTGGGGATGTTTCGTCGTGGAGGCTGAATGTACCGACCATAGTGCCAAAGATATCTTCTTTACCCACCCTGGCGTTAAAGTCGCCAAGCACGATTTTGACATCGTGGCGGGGGCAGCTCTCATAAGTGCGCTCCAAGCACTCATAAAAGACATCTTTGGTCGCTTCGTCCTTCTTTTCCGTCGGGGCGTGGGCGCAAATCAGCAATATGTTGAAGAACCTCGCTTTAATGCGGATATTGGCTAGACGTTCATTCACCGGAGAATGAAAAAAAAAGAATTGAAAAGAAGAGTTTATTATAAAAAGCAACTGTAGCAAAGTGCCGACTTTTTAAGTTCCTATACATTTAATATGAATTTCCTATGAATTTAAAGTTTTGGTAATTTTCGTTAATGTTTATTGTTTTTTTTTTTATTAAAAATATTGAATAAAATAAATGAAATCAAATAAAAGATTTGTTTTCGTGCAACATAACGCGATGTACGGTTATAAGAAGTTTGTGCATGAAATTTGTAAGATATCCGCATATAAGAAACTATTGCTTATATACGGACTCCGCCTAAAAGAAAAAACCGGATATAAGAAAAATGTTAGTGGCATTTTCAAAGTTTCTCATATGCGGACTATACTGTACCTACTATAACGCACTTGGGTACTCCATAATAAAATAAAATGTCGTGCAAAGGTTTTTTTATATCTTCTATTGATTTTGACTGGATTATTCTTACTTGCGAAAATTTTGAAAATTTATCTATTGCTGTTAAAACTAATTTTTTTCAGTTGAGAATATGCCTTAGTGAAGTATATGTCCAAGAACTCAGGTTTTGGGGTTTCTGTAATTGCTGGATTTTGAGGATGCCTATCATATTTTTCTTCCTTGCATACCAGACATTGTTTTACCACTGTAGCTATTCTTTGTCTCATATATAACATTTCTGTGATAGTTGCAGTTTGTTTTCCTGAGCGTTCCTATGAGCTCTGTTGTGAATCTGTAAAACTATCACATCTTGATTTGTTTCTTTTGTTATGTCTTCTACCTTCATTTGAGTAAATCTGATTTTAAAGGACCGGAAATGTTCTGGATACAGTCTTTGAATCTGTCCCATTATGTCTTCTGTCGTGTAGATTCCATTTATTACTGAAGGGTTTAAGCACTTTCTCAATATTTTCATTAAATCATCATCAGAATATGTTGGTTAAAAAACAGTATGTCTATGGAATGTAGGGAATGGAATGGTAAACTTGCAGTCAGGAGGATGTTCTTTGTAAATAAAAATTTGGTTTTTAAAAGCATTTATCGGCACTTCAATGCTGGGAATAAGAATATGAGAAGATCTTTGAGCACTGTGTTGGGTTTCTGTTATTGAATTAATTTCATGTTGTTTTGGTACTCGAGACAATGCATCGGCTATAATATTTTCTTTTCCTAGTTTATAGAGTAATTCCTTATTGTACTCATCCAGGTAAGACTTCCATCTTTTAATCGCTATTCCACCTTTCCAATTACAATCATGTGTAAGTGGTTCGTGATCTGTATAAATTTTTACTTTGGAACCACAATAAAGATAACCTTTAAAAGTCTTTACTGCCGAACATATGGCTAACATTTCTTTTTTCGCTGTTTCATAGCCTTCTTCAGTTTTTGATAGAGTTGTCGATATAAACGCAATTGGTCTATCAGATTGAGAGAGTACTGCTCCTATTGCATGATCAAAGGCATCTGTAGTCATCAGATATTAACGCATTTTTTAGCTGCTCAAATGCTTTCTTGGCTTCACTATGTAGATGTATTATTTTTCTAAATGAAGCCCTCTATAAGGTCAAGATTTTTGTAATGTGTTTCTTCACCTTTGCTAAAGACAATAATCGTCAATTTAAATATAAGAAATATTACTTACATATGTGATCCCTTATCATCAAGGGCGCGTTGGAATATTGAGGGGGCATTTTTCAACCCAAAGGGAAGTCTAGTAAATTCGTACTTTCCGTTATTCACGGAGAACCCTGTTTTTTCTATGTCACTATCCTTCATGAGAATCTGATGGAACCTACTCTTGGGGTCTAACACAGAAAATATTTTATTGTTGCCTAACTGTGCAAGTACTCCGTTAATATCTGGTATAGGGTATCTGTCCGCTATTGTAACAATGTTTAGTTTTCTATAGTCAATGACCATTCTGTATTTTTTTGTATATGATGCATCTAATATTTTGGGGACAATCCACACATGTAAATTGTAGGGTGATCGGGAAGGCCGTATTATATTGCTATCTAAAAGTTCTTTAATTTGCTTGTTGACTTCGCCTTTCAAAACCATAGGGTACTGATTGAATTTTGAGTATACTTGTGTGTCTGCACTTGTGCGTATTTCGGCTTTAACGTTAGTGGTATTGTTCAGTTTGTCATCGGGTTTTGCAAACAGATTAGGGTATTTTTTTAGCAAACGGTTTAATTTTTTTCTTTGACAATTTGTGAGATGATCTAATTTGGGTATAATTGCATTTACTGATTCAAATTTTTTCTCTTTTATGGGAATATACGTACTCATGCCGTTTCTAAGAAACAATTTACCTCTTTCGGTTTCAATAATTGCACCTAGTTCCTTCAAACTGTCATTTCCTAATATGCCGTCAAATGTTCTGAGTGTGGGTAATAAAAAGAATTTAACTATTGATTTTGGATCATTAAACAAATTAGCCATTTTGTAATGGGTTATTTTTATTTTACCTCCTACGGATACTGCATTAAATGGAGTTTCATTCTGTAGTGGATTCTGTACAAGTTTTGGCTGAATATAATTTCTATTGGATCCGGTGTCAATCAGTATTTTAAGCATTTGTCCGCTCCTCACCTTACATTCGAAGTACGGAAGTGAGGAGTCAGTTATTCTAAAAAATTAAGATAAATTGAATCGGATTGCTGTTCTTGGTCACTATTTTCAATAACTTCGGTATAGTCGCTAAGTGTTTCATCGTAATCTGTCTGTTCTTTTTGTTCTGAGATAGTTTGCTGATAATCAGCCATAGTTGGTACTGCTTCTTCTGTACCTGTTTGTTGGTAAGTGTCTGTCTGAATATTAAAATTCCTTTGTCGTTTGGCTATCTCGGCAGTGGGCATGGGTGGTCTTTTACCTAAATCAAATTGTGGTCGGTTCATGTAGTTAATCTACTTAGTTTGGATACTTCTGTCAATGTCCATTGGTTCTGGTCGTGGTTGTGGTTTGGCAACCATAGGACGAGATGGTTGGTATATTAGTCGTTGTACGTTATGGTTATGTGCGAATTGGTATTTATTATTATTATTACTATATTAGTAAAATATGGCTTTTGTTGTGGTTGTTCAAAAAATTATTTGATTGTCTGGGATTCATAGTTGGGTTTTACAGTGTGTTAATTCTAGGTCGAATTGGTCTAGCTTGAAAATATGAAAAGTGAGGAGTCGGAACCTGACGTGGTACTAATATTGGTCTATTGGGTTAATTTCTAAATATGTTTTGTTTTCCCCTATTTGACGCATGATTGGTACGGTATGCTTAATTTTCTAACTTTAAACATAAATACAATGCAGTTGGTAAATCAACAGGCTCTTTCATGTCGAGAAGACGTGAAAGGTCTCCACGTAATCCGCGAATAAAGGTATCAAGAGCCTTATCCCTGTACAGGTTGGTTAATTGTTTTGATTCCCTACCTAATTCCATACAGCCTATCTTATCAGGATAGGAAGGATCAACGATAAATCTTTATAGACGGCCTGGCGGAGTTCTTCAACAGGCTGGTTAGAACCGAGTGCTATGATGGTCATTTGGTACTCTAAGGTACTCAAGTCCCTTTTGTCTGCATAGTGTAGCGTAAGCCATTTGGAGATGGCACTCCAATTTAAAGGTACGTTATACGATTCTAACGCAGTGTCTGTATTTCCAGTTATTTTATTGCGAAGAGTACGCAAAATACCAAAGTACTTTGCAGTACCAACTGTATGTTCGTATGTTCTTAAAATTCTGTCTACACTTTTTTTCCATGAGCCAAACTCGGCTGGGTAACCGGAAAATTCTCTTAGACTTTTTACTATATCGGGCACTTTGTCTAATTCTCTTAAATTACCTAGGTGCTCTTGGTCAAACCCTTGACATTCTACATTAGTAAAATCAAATATTTGATTTTGAGTTGTAACAAAAAAAATATAAAACTTGCCGAATGGCATTCGTTAAATCGCCAGGTTGTGTTATATTTCTACTGTTTTAGTATGTCACTTGTCTTTGTATCTGTCTTTGTCGTTGGTGGGGATTTTCTTCAATATTAATCAAATTGTTTGGATTAGCCATCTGTTTTTTCAAAACTTAATTTAAGTATTCTAACTTCCTCAAGTTTATTACCGATTCGCCTTAGTCAATCAATCAATCATTCCGATCATTATCTTTATACCCTGAACAGGGTATATTAAGTTTGTCACGAAGTTTGTAACACCCAGAAGGAAGCGTCGGAGACCCTATAAAGTATACATATAAATGATCAGTATGTTGAGCTGAGTCGATTTAGCCATGTCCGTCCGTCTGTCTGTCTGTATATATACGAACTAGTCCCTCAGTTTTTAAGATACCCTTTTGAAATTTTGCCTAGGTCATTTTCTCTTCAAGAAGCTGCTCATTTGTCGGAACGGCCGATATCATACCACTATAACATATACATAGCTGCCATATAAACTGAATGATCGGAATAAAGTTCTTGTATGGAAAACTTTGACATTTGACAATGTATCTTCACCAAATTTGGTATGGATTATTTTCTAAGGCAACAATGTAATCACCGAAGAAATTGGTCAGATCGGTTAACTATAGCATATAGCTACCATACAAACTGAACGATCGGAATCAAGTTCTTGTATGGAAAACTTTCACATTTGACAACGTATCTTCACGAAATTTGGTATGAGTTATTGTTTGTAAAAATAATGTAATATCAGAAGAAATTGTTCAGATCGGCTTACTATAGCATATAGCTGCCATACAAACTGAATGATGGGAATCAAGTTCTTGTATGGAAAACTTTCACATTTGACAATGTTTCTTCACCAAATTTGGTATGGATTATTTTTTAAGGCAACAATGTAATCACCGAAGAAATTGGTCAGATCGGTTAACTATAGCATATAGCTACCATACAAACTGAACGATCGGAATCAAGCTCTTGTATGGAAAACTTTCACATTTGACAACGTATCTTCACAAAATTTGGTATGAGTTATTGTTTGTAAAAATAATATAATATCTGAAGAAAATGTTCAGATCGGTTAACTATAGCATATAGCTGCCATACAAACTGAATAATCGGAATCAAATGCTGGTATGGAAGACTTTTGCATTTGACAAGATATATTTACGAAATTTGGTATAAATTATTTTCTAAGGCACCAATGTAATCTGTGAAGGGTATATTAGCTTCGGTGCAGCCGAAGTTAACGTTTTTTCTTGTTAATTATTATTGTTGTTTTTTGAAGTGAAAACTTCTTATGGCGCGTTGGGCACTTTTGTGGGTGAACACTTTCAGCCGTTCTCGGGACAGATGAGATTTTACACAGATATACTCCGCGTGTATTTTTATAATATAATGGGTTGTCAAAAAAGTGTTGCGGTATTTTTATTGATTTTTTTTTTTTGAAATTGAAATGAATTTTTGATGACTCATGCCCAGCTCTTGACCGATGCTACGGCTGCTACTATGCCGGTCTCTTTCGACCAATTCAGCAATTTTATCGCAATTTTCGACGACAGGCCTTCCGGAGCGTGGCGCATCTTCGACCACCTCTACACCAGAACGAAAACATTGTGCGGTGGAAATAGAAACTGTATCGGGTCCATAAACTGCAAAAATTTTATTGGCGGCTTGAGATGCATTTTTGCATTTATCGTAGTAGTACTGTAAAATATGCCGTATTTTCTCTTTATTTTGCTCCATGTTTTGCGACGCTATAACTCACGAACGACTTAAAAGAAACGACAATCAATAAAACACGTGTTAGCGCGTGAAATGAGCTTTCCAAAAAGGTATAACATGACCCGATGCGACGAATAAAACTAGAACTACCCGCTTTCAGCGCCAACTAGCGAAAGTACCGCAAGACTTTTTTCACAACCTATTATGTATGCTATACGCGCTCTTTGCATGGGCATTGTTCGTGCTCTCGCGACAGACGAGATTGAGAGTTTTTTATATTTATTTTATAAATGAACTAGCTGTTACCCTGTGCGTTTCGCTACACCTAAATCGATTAAAACTCTTAAGGGTTTTTACTTTGTGTTTTATTTATTGTTGTAAAACTGTTACTTATTTATAAAACATTTATAAAATATATTGGTATACAACATTTTTGGTTTTTCCACCTGGCGTGTAAATGAATAAGTATCTTGGTGTTCCCACTCTCGAGCATGCGACGAACAATTGGCCGTGGGTGAAGCACGGTTCTTCCAAATTGACGCCGCACACTTGAAACGTTTGAACTTGCGATTTGTTGATGGTCATCGCAAAGGCAAGACGTACTGGGAACTGCAAGCGCTTAAATTCAAACGGCATGTCCGTTGGAATCATAAGAATGCGTGGTAAGAGTACAACTTCACCTGCTGCCTTGCCATTTAGTATTGTTGCTTCAATCAAATTTGGCCACAATTTTTTGACTGAAAGTCTTGTGCCATTACACAAAGTCGGTGGCTTCAGATTTCGTAGAAGTATAATGGGTGAACCGACTTTCAGGGCCAAACGATGCGGTGGCAGACCGGGGGGATCCAAAGAATTCAAGAATTCAGTTTGATAATTGAGTACTTCGTCTTGATTTAAAACGCTATCAATCGATGTACATAAATGTTGTAGCTTCTCCTGGCAGTTTTTCTTGAATGGCAAAATTGACTTCGTTGACGTGTACATTTTTTGGTGCCAATATTGCGCGTTCACTTAAATAATCGTGGCGTTGATAGTGTTGAACAATATTCGGAAATACACATTCAATCAATTCTTCTTTCGATTGTAAAAGTGTACAAAAGTTGTTCGGCAATGTGATCAAACCGGTATCATCGATTGGTATTTTGCCTTCGCCAAAGTCCAACAACTGCTTCGAAAACGCCGCTGCGGATCGATCATTTTGCAGTTGGACTCGCATGTTAATGGTAAGGGTCAGCCTTTGAACATGTCTCCACAAAACTGACGATTTTAAACATACGTTTATTTCGTCGGCAGGAGTTGATCGAGGAATGACTGACAAAGTTTGCCGAAAATCGCCGGATAATAAGACTAATGCTCCGCCAAAAAGTTGTTGCTTTTGGCGTAAATCTTGCATTGTTCTATTGAATGCTTCTAATGTCTTTTTGTTAGCCATTGGGCACCGGCGGTCGTGCTAGAATATGCATATTTGAATTACATAAATAAAAATGGAAAAATTAACCTAAAACTACATCTTAAACTATGTATTTTACCTACACACGCATATGCAATAAGACCCACCAACAGTGTATTTGCGAACCGCATGGAAGCACTTACGAAACAATAACAATACTCACTTGCTTTGTATGTGTTGCACGGTCAGCAGAAAAACACAAAATCGGTTCGAATAAATGTAGCAAATCGATGGAATTAATAGCGGGATTCTGTAACCAGTCTCTAGTCTCTATTTGAGACATTTTGAGGCAAAGTCTCAATTTGAGACTAGTTACTATTCACTAAACAGTCTCTAGCGTTAGTCTCAAAATATTGAGACCTGGTAGTTAGCAGGTCACAAAACTAAAAAGAACTCTTGTCTGCCATTTTGAATATACTGAATAGAGATCATCATAGATATTAATCGATTGTCGTTTCTTTATATTTTGTAAGCAACTCAAACACGAAAAGGTTAAAAATAAATCAATTTTACATAAATTTCGTAAATATTATGAAACAAAGTCAACATATATTTTTATTTTCATTGATAATTATGTTTTTTGACTATGTTATAGAAAATTTAATATTTGTTATCGACATATTTATTTTCATTCAAGTGTAAAAACATCTCTGAATAATGAAATGTAATAGATTTTGTCACTGTCACTTACAGAATAGCAATATCATCTCAAGTCTCAAAAATTGTCTCTAACTTAAAATCTCAAATTTAGAGACTTGAGACTGTCTCAAGTTACAGAATCGCACGGTAAATCTGAAAAAAACACACAATGTTGAAACACTTTTTTTTACACACACCGCGCATTTTCAAGCGACAATCAATCCGCATGGCATCACATATGAAACAACAAAAATACTCACTTGTTTTGTGTTGTACGCAGAATGTTAATCACGTTGAAATCTGAGAAAAATACACACAATGTTGAAACATTTTTTTTGATACACTGAGTGCATTCGGAACACTTACGTTCTGTATGTCTTGTTAGCTTGACAGTCATCCATAGAAAGAACGAATGAGAGGCAAACACGATCAACATGCGATGTCAATGTAAAATCAAATGAAACACGTGAATCGCAGACAAGAACTGAATTCATTTATTATAGAAGCAAACTACATCATATATAGATACATATTATCTATTCTTACGGTAGATGGCGCTATTAACTTTGAACGTGATATTGTCGATACCAAATAACACCCCTACTTATCGCAATATTCACTAAAAAAATTTATAAAATATCAAATTTATTCTATAGAAACTATGCCAAGAAGCGACTTAAAATTATAGTGTTTTGTTGTACATAAACTTTTAGTTAAAATATCAGCCGGGATATCAGCTGTTGGCAAATACAGTATTTTAACAATCTTATCTTTCACTAGATCACGACAGAAATGATATTTGACATCAATGTGCTTTGTACGTTTGTGAAAGACTGAATTTGCACACAGTTTTTGTGACCTGATTATCATTATACAGGCTGATTGTGTACATTTTATTAGTTATTTCATATTGTAATTCCTTTAGATACAATGCTTCCTTACATGCCTCAGATAGACTAATATACTCTGATTCAGTGCTAGAGAGGGCTACACAATTCTGTTTTTTACATTCCCATGATATTACACCACTACATAATAAAAAACACATTCCAGTATACGATCTCCTTTCTATAGAGTTAGAGGCCCAATCAGCATCTACATATCCTGTTATTTCTGAATTACCTTCTTTTCAGTACTCTCTTTGCATATTCCCAATGCCCTTTTGTGTGGCAATTATTAACCCTTTCATGCCCGATGTTGCCTATAAGCAACATTTACATATATGCTTCTAAGTCCCGTTATATAAATTTTTTTGACGCGCGGTTTTTTGCATTATGTAGTAGGCGTTTTTTGTAGAGCGAATATTCAAAATCACGAAAAAAGGCGTTTACGCAAAAAATGTTTAAAAAGATCAAAATAGCTGTTTTATTGTAAAACCAAGGAAACAACATAAATAAATAAAGGTAATAAAGTTATTAATAATAAAAATAAATCATTGGAAAAGTGTTTAGTTTGTTTAAAATAATTTTGTAAAAGTGCTGTTGTCTATAGGCAACATCCTGTAACTAACGAACCAGGACACTAAGGACTTTTAAATTTTTATCATTTCATACTTGAGTTAATACTAACATATATCTCTCCTAAAAAATGTTTTAGCTTCACCCGTTTTAATTCGGGCATGAGAGGGTTAAATTGACTTACAAAACTTATAGAGTAACTAATATCTGGTCTAGTTAAGACTGACAAGTACATTAAACTGCCAATTAGTTGTTGATAAGGTATGTGATTATTTACACCTACTTCACCTTTACTTATATTTAGTTTGACCTCCATCGGAGTGTCAACAGTCTTACAATCATTTAAATTAAATTAACTCAAAAGTTGATCTGTGTAAGTTTCCTGACTTAGAGTTACATATCCTTTATCTTTATTAAACTTCACATTCATTCCAAGACATAATTTAACTTCACCTAAGTCCTTAATGCTAAACTTATTAGATAAAATCTGTTTCAAGTTCTTAGTTTCAATTTTATCATTGGAAACTATAAAGAAATCGTCAACATAGACTGTTACAATGGTTATACATTTGTTAATATATTTTATATACATACAAACATGGCTCAACTTTTGACCTTTTGTAACCATTACTCATCAAACAATCATCAACTTTTTTATTTCACGCTCTAGAGGCCTGCTTAAGTCCATAAATAGCCTTTTTAAGTTTCAATACTTTACCAACTGAGCTACTATTATCATAACAATCAGGTATTTTCATATAAATGTTTTCTTCTAAATCACCATTCAAGAAAGCAGTCTTTACGTCTAAATGATTAACATCTAAACCTGGTGAAAAAGTTTCTGTATAGTCTACTCCTTGTTTTTGGGTGAAACCCTTTGCGACTAGACGAGCACGGTAACGCACTTTGTTTTCACTATCATACTTTTTTCGAAAAACCCACTTGCACTGCACTATAGTACCATTTATTGGAACATCTACAAGTTCCCACGCTCTATTTTTCTCAAACGACTGTGATTCATCCTGCACTGCTGTTAACCACTCTGCTTTCTCAGGACCATCCAAGGCTTCTTGCAATGATATTTCACCCGTGAACATGTTATCATCTTCTACATGAGCACATACAAATCCAAATCTGTCTGGCTTTTGCCTATGCCGAGGACCACTTATTATGTTGGTATTGTTAAGTATTATAGACTCTACACTGTCTGTTGTACCAGATTCAGAGCTATCTAATGTGTCATCTCCACAAGGTTCATACAGTTCTCCACTTTCATCCATATTCAAGCTTTCTGACTGTTAAAGTGAATTTTCCTCAAGTATCAACTTTTCCTCCACTGGAACCATATTCATTGTTATAAAGAATACTATTTCCAAAGAATTTTAATACGAATATCTATTAATTGAGTTTTCCAAAGAATTGTTTGTCCAAGTGCATTTTCGCTAACGAAAATGCAACAGTTAACAAAATGTACCATTAATTCCGAAGAATTTTAATAATTTGTATTTATTGTTCATTCAAGTGCATTTCCGCTAACGAAAATGCAACAGTTAACAAAATGTATAATAACTTTATTATTATTAATTGTATTACTTTGCAAAATGCACAAGACACATTTCCTGAGAATCGTTATGCAAACATTTATTTTTAAGTTGTTACAAGAAAGCAAAATATTAGTATTTAAGAAAGCACGAAATAAAACGGAACGCTGATTATCGATTATACCTCCAACCCAGTTGTTTTATTTTTCGTTGTTCATCACTCCGGTGAAAAAAGTGGCGCAGTCGGTAGGATACCCGTGTATCCTTGTGTGTTACATAAGAAAGGATATTGAATATTTCTATATTCGTAAAGGGTAGAAAAAAAAAAAAAGAACAACGAATCCTTTAAAACATACAAAATAATTTTTGCAAAAAATTAAAGTGACATTTGAACTTCATAAGATTGAAGAAAGAATCCTTTAAAACATACAAAATATTTTTGCGAAAACGTTTAGTGAAAGTGACATTTGAACTTCATAAGATTGAAGAACGAATCTTCTAAGCATACAAAATAATTTTTGCGAAAAAGTTTAGTGAGAGTGACATTTGAATTTCATAAGATTGAGGAACGAATCCTTTAAAACATACAAATTTTTCGAAAGTAATACAAGAAAGGGGGTGAGGAAAAGGGTAAAAAAGATTTACTCTTATCGATGATAATTTCAGACAACAACCGAAATATAGAGATATACCCATATTAACAACTCATCAGCCAACTGCACATCCTAATCAACTTTAAACTCAACATAGTGACAAATTTTTTTTTCATCCTTGGAAACACATCCAGATCAACTTCAAACCCAACACAGAGCCAGACAGACAGCAATATAATATTCAACAACAACATCAGAAAGTGAGAATCCGATTAACTATATTATATATAATTATTATTATTTTTAAATATATGTAACTGAAAAAATTAGCATAGAGTAAGAAATTGAAAGAAAATTACTATATACGTCTGGAAAACAAGAAATCAAAAAGTTGCTAGAATTCCTACATAAAGTAACCTTGATAAAAACCCAAGCAAAGAAACATTATTGAAAACATTTTATTAGAGAGAATTTCTTTTTACTTCCTCCCGAACCTATAAAAAAAAAAAAAAAAAAAAAAAGGGGGAAACCCTTTAAAATATCTTATTAACTTACCTGAAGTGTGTGACGACTCAAGAGACCTACAGACATTCACCACAGTTATTAACCGAATACGCGACCTCATGGACAGAGATTAAAAACATACTACAGAATAATTTCGGGGATCGTCACCGACTAAACCTCGTACTGAGCAGTTGTGTTAGCGTCTTTCTCTGAGTTTATAGCTA
This sequence comes from Bactrocera neohumeralis, assembly GCF_024586455.1. Lineage (NCBI taxonomy): Eukaryota > Metazoa > Arthropoda > Insecta > Diptera > Tephritidae > Bactrocera > Bactrocera neohumeralis. The sequence goes on along the minus strand of NW_026089666.1, from coordinate 230 downwards.
TTCATATAGCTCTCTTTTGGTGTTCTTTTTTTTGCACTACGGTCTGCTTACTTAAGTAACGCGATTAATACTTATTTTAAGTGAGAAATATAATCCAATACTTATATCAGTGGCCTCTGCGAATGGTAGGCACCTTGTCGTGGTGCAGGGGCTTAAACCGCAGCACAGCACAGCATCTCTCAGCCACCGGAGATGTTGCTGCAGAGCATCGCCCCCGGTGGCTGTCGGAG
>NW_026089665.1:0-42717 GCF_024586455.1 Bactrocera neohumeralis | reverse complement strand
ACATCTAAAATTTTATATCGTTGTTTAAACCTTAAAAAATTTCCGTTTAACCCTCCCCATTTTTTTTGAAATTGGAAAATAAACCATTGTTTTTAAAATTAAAATTTTTAAACAAAGGTATAAAACCGATTTTCTTTTTGGGGAAAAATATACAAGTTGTTAAAACATTAGTTAAATTTTAAAAAGAACCCCTCATTATTCATTTTAAGTTAAATAAAGGGATAACGGGAAATTTTTGGGAAAAACCATTTTTTTTAAATTAAAAACCGATTTTCTTCAAAAAATTAAAAACCAAAACGAATTGTTAAAATCATTTTTTTCCCACATATTAAAGTTAATAAACCCCATCATTTTACCTTGGGACATAAAGCCATCCCAGGTTTTTGGGAAATAACCAGTTTTTCATTTAGGAAAAACCCGATTTTTTTTAAATCCGATTTTCTTGCATTTAAAGATTTAGCAATCCACAATAAATTGCGTGAAATCATTAGCATCACAAATTAAATTTACTAAACATTTATAAATCCATATCGAATTGCTTCAAATCATTATCGTCACATATTAAAGTTTATTAACCTTCTCCATTTTACTGAAGTTGGCATAAAGCCAAACCGGCAGTGCATTTGGAAAAAATTCAATAATTTTACATTTAGGTATAAAACCGATTTTCTTGCATGTACACATTTAGAAATCCATATCAAGTTGCTTTAAATCATTAGCTGCACATATTAAAGTTAATTAACCTTCTTCATCTTACTCAAGTTGACATAAAGCCATAACGGCAGTGCATTTGGAAAAAATTCCATAATTTTACATTTAGGTATAAAACCGACTTTCTTGCATGTACACATCTGGAAATCCACAACGAATTGCTTCAAATCATTAGCTTCACATATTAAAGTTAATTAACCCTCATCATCTTACTTAAGTTGACATAAAGCCATAACGGCAGTGCATTTGGAAAAATTCCAGAATTTTTCATTTAGGTATAAAACCGATTTTCTTGCATATACACATTTAGAAATCCACATCGAATTGCTTTAAATCATTAGCTTCACATACTAAAATTAATTAACCTTCTTCATCTTACTCAAGTTGGCATAAAGCCATAATGTCAGTGCAATTGGAAAAAATTCCACAATTTTACATTTAGGTATAAAACCGATTTCTTGCATATACACATTTAGAAATCCATACCAAGTTGCTTCAAATCATTAGCTTCACATATTAAAGTTAATTAACCCTCATCATCTTACTCAAGTTGACATAAAGCCATAACGGCAGTGTATTTGGAAAAAATTCCATAATTTTACATTTAGGTATAAAATCGATTTTCTTGTATATACACATTTAGCAATCGATAGTGAGTTGCTCCAAATCATTAATTCAACATATTTAAGTTAATTAACCTTCTTCATCTAACAGAAGTTGGCAAAAAGCCAAAACTTCAGTTGATTTGAAAAATTTCCACAATTTACATTTGGTATAAAACCGATTTTCTTTCATACACACATTTGGAAATCTGTGTCGAATGGCTTTAAATCATTAGCTTCACGCATTAAAGTCCAATTAACCTTTTTCATCTTACTGAAGTTGACATAAGACCATAACGGCAGTGCATTTGGAAAAAATTCCATAATTTTACATTTAGGTATAAAACCGATTTTCTTGCATATACACATTTAGAAATACATATCAAGTTGCTTCAAATCATTAACTTCATATATAAAGTTAATTAACTCTCTTCATCTTACTCAAGTTGACATAAAGCCATAACGGCAGTGCATTTGGAAAAAGTTCCATAATTTTACATTTAGGTATAGAACCGATTTTCTTGCATATACACATTTAAAAATATATATCAAGTTGTTAAATCATAAAGTTAATATTAAAGTTAATTAACCTTTCATCATCTTACTCGAAGTTGACATAAAGCCATAACGGCAGTGCATTTGGAAAAATTCCACAATTTTACATTTAGGTATAAAACCGATTTTCTTGCATATACACATTTAGAAATCCACAACGAATTACTTCAAATCATAAGCTCCACATATTAAAGTTAATTAACCCTCATCATCTTACTAAAGTTGACATAAAGCCATAACGGCAGTGTATTTGGAAAAATTCCACAATTTTACATTTAGGTATAAAACCGATTTTCTTGCATATAAACATTTAGAAATCCATATCAAGGTTCTTCAAATCATTAACTTTGCATAATGAAGTTATTTAACTTTCTTCATCTTACTAAAGTTGACATAAAGCCATAACGGCAGTGCATTTGGAAAAATTCCACAATTTTACATTTAGGTATAGAACCGATTTTCTTGCATATACACATTTAAAAATCCACAGCGAATTGCTTCAAATCATTAGCTTCACATATTAAAGTTAATTAACCGTCATCATCTTACTCAAGTTGGCATAAAGCCATTACGGCAGTGCATTTGGAAAAATTCCATAATTTTACATTTAGGTATTAACCGATTTTCTTGCATATACACATTTAAAAATCCACAGCGAATTGCTTCAAATCATTAGCTTCACATATTAAAGTTAATTAACCCTCATCATCTTACTCAAGTTGACATAAAGCCATAAGGCAGTGCATTTGGAAAAAAAATCCACAAATTTACATTTAGGTATAAAACCGATTTTCTTGCATATACACATTTAGAAATACATATGAAGTTGCCTTAAATCATTAACTTCACATATTAAAGATAATTAAACTTTCTTCATCTTACAGAAGTTGTCATAAAGCCAAAACGGCAGTGCATTTGGAAAAATTCCATAATTTTACATTTAGGTATAAAACCGATTTTCGTGCATGTACACATTTAAAAATCCATATTAAGTTGCTTCCAATCATTAGCTTAACATATTAAAGTTAATTAACCCTCATCATCTTACTCAAGTTGACATAAAGCCATAACGGCAGTGCATTTGAAAAAATTCCACAATTTTACATTTAAGTATAAAACCGATTTTCTTGAATATACACATTTAGAAATCCATATCAAGTTGCTTCAAATCATTAGCTTATCATATTAAAGTCAATTAACCCTCATCATCTTACTCAAGTTGACATAAGAGCATAACGGCAGTGCATTTGAAAAAAAACCATCATTTTACATTTTGTATAAAAGCGATTTCATTGTATATACACATTTAGAAATACATATCAAGTTGCTTCAAATTATTAGCTTCACATATTAAAGTTAATTAACCTCTTCTTCAACTTACAGAAGCTTCACATATTAAAGTAAATTAACCCTCATCATCTTACTCAAGTTGACATAAAGCCATAACGGCAGTGCATTTGGAAAAATTCCATAATTTTACATTTAGGTATAAAAACGATTTCCTTGCATATACACATTGAGAAATCCATATCGAATTGCTTCAAATCAATATCTCTGCATATTAAAGCTAATTATCTTCGTTCATCTTACTAAAGTTTACATAAAGCCATAACGGCAGTGCATTTGGAAAAAAAATCCATAATTTTACATTTAGGTATAAAACCGATTTTTTTGCATATAAACATTTAGAAATCCATATCGAGTTGCTTCAAATCATTAGCTTTACATATTAAAGTTAATTAACCCTCATCATCTTACTAAAGTTGACATAAACCATAACGGCAGTGCATTTTGAAAAAAACCATAATTTTACATTTAGGTATAAAACCGATTTTCTTGCATATAAACATTTAGAAATCCACAACGAAATTGCTTCAAATCATTAGCTTAACATATTAAAGTTAATTAACCCTCATCATCTTACTCAAGTTGGCTTAAGCCATAACGGCAGTACATTTGAAAAAAATCCACAATTTTTCATTTTGGTAAAAAATCGATTTTTCGCATATACACCTTTAGAAATTCATATCGAATTGCTTCAAATCATTAAGCTTCACACATTAAAGTTAATTAACCTTCTTCATCTTACTCAAGTTGATATAAAGCCATAACGGCAGTGCATTTGAAAAAAATCCATAATTTTACATTTAGGTATAAAACCGATTTTCTTGCATATACACATTTAGAAATACATATCAAGTTGCTTCAAATCATTAGCTTTACATATTAAAGTTAATTAACCTTCATCATCTTACTCAAGTTGACATAAAGCCAAAACGGCAGTGCATTTGGAAAAAACAGAATTTTACATTTAGGTATAAAACCGATTTTCTTGCATAAACATTTAGAAATACATATCAAGTTGCTTCAAATCATTAGCTTCACATATTAAAGTTAATTAACCTTCTTCATCTTACTTAAGTTGGCATAAAGCCATAACGGCAGTGCATTTGGAAAAAAAAATCCATAATTTTACATTTAGGTATAAAACCGGTACACATTTAGAAATCCATATCAAGTTGCTTCAAATCATAAGCTTCACATATTAAAGTTAATTAACCCTCATCATCTTACTCAAGTTGACATAAAGCCATAACGGCAGTGCATTTGGAAAAAATTCCACAATTTTACATTTTGGTATAAAACCGATTTTCTTGCATTTAAGCATTTAGCAATTCATATAGTGTTGATTAAAATCATGAACTTCACAAATTAAAGTTAATTAACCTTTTTCATCTTACTAAAGTTGACATAAAGCCAAAACGGCAGTGCATTTGGAAAAACTCCATAATTTTACATTTAGGTATAAAACCGACTTTTTCGCATATACACATTTAGAAATCCATTACAAGTTTCTTCAAATCATTAGCTTTGCATAATGAAGTTATTTAACTTTCTTCATCTTACTAAAGTTGACATAAAGCCAAAACGGCAGTGTATTTGGAAAAAATTCCATAATTTTACATTTAGGTATAAAACCGATTTTCTTGCATATACACATTTAGAAATCCATATCAACGAATTGCTTCAAATCATTAGCTTCACATATTAAAGTTAATTAACCCTCATCAGCTTACTCAAGTTGACATAAAGCCATAACGGCAGTGCATTTGGAAATTTCAAGATCTTTACATTTAGGTATAAAACCGGTTTTCTTGCATATACACATTTAAAAATCCACAACGAATTGCTTCAAATCATTAGTTTCACATATTAAAGTTAATTAACCCTCACCAACTTACTCAAGTTGACATAAAGCCATAACGGCAGTGCATTTGAAAAAAATTCCATATTTTTACATTTAGGTATAAAACCGATTTCTTGCATACACACATTTAGAAATATATATCAAGTTTTCTCAAATCATTAACTTTACATAATAAAGTTAATTAACGTTCTTCATCTTACTAAAGTTGACATAAAGCCATAACGGCAGTGCATTTGAAAAAAAAAAACATAATTTTACATTTAGGTATAAAACCGACTTTCTTGCATATACACATTTAGAAATTATATCAGGTTGCTTCAAATCATTAGCTTCTCATATTAAAGTTAATTAACCCTCACCATCTTACTCAAGTTGGCATAAAGCCAAAATCGGTAGTACATTTGGAAAAATTCCACAATTTTACATTTAGGTATAAAACCGATTTTCTTGCATATACACATTTAGAAATACATATCAAGTTGCTTCAAATCATAAGCTTCACATATTAAAGTTAATTAACCCTCATCATCTTACTAAAGTTGACATAAAGCCATAACGGCAGTGCATTTGGAAAAAAAATCCATAATTTTACATTTAGGTATAAAACCGATTTTCTTGCATATACACATTTAGAAATACATATCAAGTTGCTTCAAATCATTAACTTCACATATTAAAGTTAATTAACCTTCTTCATCTTACAGAAGTTGGCATAAAGCCAAAACGACAGTGCATTTGGAAAAATTCCAGAAATTTTACATTTAGGTATAAAACCGATTTTCTTGCATGTACACATTTAGAAATCCATATCAAATTGCTTCAAATCATTAGCTTAACATATTAAAGTTAATTAACCCTCATCATCTTACTCAAGTTGACATAAAGCCATAACGGCAGTGCATTTGGAAAAATTCCATAATTTTACATTTAGGTATAAAACCGATTTTCTTGCATATACACATTTAGAAATCCATATCAAGTTGCTTCAAATCATAAGCTTTACATATTAAAGTTAATTAACCTTCTTCATCTTACCGAAGTTGGCATAAAGCCAAACGGCAGTGCATTTGGAAAAAAATCCATAATTTTACATTTAGGTATAAAACCGATTTTCTTGCATATACACATTTAGAAATACATATCAAGTTGCTTCAAAATCATAAGCTTCACATATTAAAGTTAATTAACCCTTATCATCTTACTCAAGTTGACATAAGACCATAACGGCAGTGCATTTGGAAAAAAATCCACAATTTTACATTTTGGTATAAAACCGACTTTCTTGCATATACACATTTAGAAATCCACAACGAATTGCTTCAAATCATTAGCTTCACATATTAAAGTTAATTAACCTTCTTCAATTTACAGAAGTTGGCATAAAGCCAAAACGACAGTGCATTTGGAAAAATCTTAGAATTTTACATATAGGTATAAAACCGATTTTCTTTCATACACACATTTGGCAATCTGTGTCGAATGGCTTCAAATCATTAGCTTCACGTATAAAAGTTAATTAACCATTTTCATTTTACTGAAGTTGGCATAAAGCCAAAACAGTAGTGCATTTGAAAAAAATTCTATTATTTTACATTTAGGTATAAAACCGATTTCATTGCATATACACATTTCGAAATCCAAAGCAAGTTGCTTCAAATCATTAACTTAACATATTAAAGTTATTTAACTTTTTTCATCTTACTAAAGTTGACTTAAAGCCTTAAAGGCAGTGCAATTGGAAAAAAATCCATTAATTTACATTTAGGTATAAAACCGAACTTCTTATATATACACATTTAGAAATACATATAAAGTTGCTTCAAATCATTAACGTCACATATTAAAGTTAATTTACCTTCTTCATCTTACAGAAGTTGACATAAAGCCAAAACGGCAGTGCATTTGGAAAAAAACCATAATTTTACATTTACATAGGTATAAAACCGATTTTCTTGCATATAAACATTAAAAAATCCACAACGAATTGCTTCAAATCATTAGCTTCACATATTAAAGTTAATTAACCCTCATCATCTTACTCAAGTTGACATAAAGCCATAACGGCAGTGCATTTGGAAAAAATTCCACACTTTTACATTTAGGTGTAAAACCGATTTTCTTGCATATAGGCAATTTAAAATCCAAAACGAATTGCTTCAAATCATAAGCTTCACATATTAAAATTAATTAACCCTCATCATCTTACTCAAGTTGCCATGAAGCCATAACGGCAGTGCATTTGAAAAAAAAACCATCATTTTACATTTTGTATAAAAGCGATTTCATTGTATATACACATTTAGAAATACATATCAAGTTTCTTCAAATCATAACCTTCACATATTAAAGTTAATTAACCTTCTTCAACTTACAGAAGTTGGCATAAAGCCAAAACGACAGTGCATTTGGAAAAATTCCAGAATTTTACATTTAGGTATAAAACCGATTTTCTTGCATATACACATTAAGAAATCCACAACGAATTGCTTCAAATCATAAGCTTCACATATTAAAGTTAATTAACCCTCATCATCTTACTCAAGTTGACATAAAGCCATAACGGCAGTGCATTTGGAAAAAAAAATCCATAATTTTACATTTAGGTATAAAACCGATTTACTTGCATATACACATTTAGAAATACATATCAAGTTGCTTTAAATCATTAGCTTCACATGTTAAAGTTAATTAACCCTCATCATCTTACTCAAGTTGACATAAAGCCATAACGGCAGTGCATTTGGAAAAAAATCCATAATTTTACATTTAGGTATAAAACCGATTTTCTTGCATATACACATTTAGAAATATATATGAAGTTGCTTTAAATCATTAACTTTATATATTTAAGTTAATTAACTTTCTTCATCTTACTAAAGTTGACATAAAGCCATAACGGCAGTGCATTTGGAAAAAAATCCATAAATTTACATTTAGGTATAAAACCGATCTTCTTGCATATACACATTTAGAAATACATATCAATTTGCTTCAAAACATTAGCTTCACATATTAAAGTTAATTAACCCTCATCATCTTACTCAAGTTGGCATATAGCCATAACGGCAGTGCATTTGGAAAAAAATCTATAATTTTACATTTAGGTATAAAACGATTTCATTGCAAATACACATTTAGAAATACATATCAAGTTGCTTCAAATCATTAGCTTCACATATTAAAGTTAATTAACCTTCTTCAGCTTACAGAAGTTGGCATAAAGCCAAAACGACAGTGCATTTGGAAAAAATCCACAATTTTACATTTTGGTATAAAACCGAATTTCTTGCATACACACATTTGGAAATCCACACCGAATTGCTTGAATTCATTAGATTCATATATTAAAGTTAATTAACTTTCTTCATCGTACTAAAGTTGGCATAAAGCCAAAACGGCAGTGCATTTGAAAAAAATTCTATTATTTTACATTTAGGTATAAAACAGATTTCATTGCACATACACATTTGGAAATACATATCAATATGCCTCAAATCATTAACTTAACATATGAAAGTTAATTAACCTTTTTCATCTTACTAAAGTTGACATAAAGCCATAACGGCAGTGCATTTGGAAAAAAATCCATAAACTTACATTTAGGTATAAAACCGAACTTCTTGCATATACACATTAAGAAATCCAAAACGAATTGTTTTCATATCATTAGCTTCACATATTAAAGTTAATTAACCCTCATCATCTTACTCAAGTTGACATTAAGCCAAAACAACAGAGCATTTGGAAAAATTTCAGAATTTTACATTTAGGTATAAAACCGATTTTCTTGCATGTACACATTTAGAAATCCATATCAAGTTGCTTCAAATCATTAGCTTTACATATTAAAGTTAATTAACCTTCTTCATCGTACTAAAGTTTACATAAAGCCAGTGCATTTGGAAAAAAAATCCATAATTTTACATTTAGGTATAAAACCGATTTTCTTGCATATACACATTTAGAAATACATATAAAGTTGCTTCAAATCATTAGCAGCACATATTAAAGTTAATTAACCCTCATCATCTTACTCAAATTGACATAAAGCCATAACGGCAGTGCATTTGGAAAAAAATCCATAATTTTACATTTTGGTATAAAACCGATTTTCTTGCATGTACACATTTAGAAATACATATCAAGTTGCTTCAAATCGTTAGCTTCACATATTAAAGTTAATTAACCCTCATCATCTTACTAAAGTTGACATAAGACCTTAACGGCAGTGCATTTGGAAAAAAATCCATAATTTTACATTTAGGTATAAAACCGATTTTCTTGCATATACACATTTAGAAATACATATCAAGTTGCTTCAAAACATTAGCTTTACATATTAAAGTTAATTAACCCTCATCATCTTACTCAAGTTGACATAAGACCATAACGGCAGTGCATTTGAAAAAAAAACCATAATTTTACATTTTGTATGAAACCGATTTTCTTGCATATACACATTTAGAAATACATATCAAGTTGCTTCAAATCATAAGCTTCACATATTAAAGTTAATTAACCTTCTTCAACTTACAGAAGTTGGCATAAAGCCAAAACGACAGTGCATTTGGAAAAATTCCAGAATTTTACATTTAAGTATAAAACCGATTTTCTTGCGTATGCACATTAAAAAATCCAGAACGAATTGCTTCAAATCATTAGCTGCACATATTAAAGTTAATTAACCCTCATCATCTTACTCAAGTTGACATATAGCCATAACGGCAGTGCATTTGGAAAAATGCCATAATTTTACATTTAGGTATAAAACCGATTTTCTTGCAAATACACATTTAGAAATAAATACGAAGTTGCTTCAAATCATAAGCTTTACATATTAAAGTTAATTAACCCTCATCATCTTACTCAAATTGACATAAAGCCATAACGGCTGTGCATTTGAAAAAAATTCCACAATTTAACATTTTGGTATAAAACCGATTTTCTTGTATATGCACATTTAGAAATACATGTCAAGTTGCTTCGAATCGTTAGCTTCACATTTTAAAGTTAATTAACCTTCTTCATCGTACTAAAGTTTACATAAAGCCAGTGCATTTGGAAAAAAAATCTATAATTTTACATGTAGGTATAAAACCGATTTTCTTGCATATACGCATTAAGAAATCCACAACGAATTGCTTCAATCATAAGCTTCACATATTAAAGTTAATAAACCCTCATCATCTTACTCAAGTTGACATAAGCCATAACGGCAGTGCATTTGAAAAAAAAATCCATAATTTTACATTTAGGTATAAAACCGATTTTCTTGCATATGCACATTTAGAAATATATATGAAGTTGCTTCAAATCATTAACTTTATATATTAAAGTTAATTAACCCTCATCATCTCACTAAAGTTGACATAAGACCATAACGGCAGTGCATTTGGAAAAAAATCCATAGTTTTTCTTTTAGGTATAAAACCGATTTTCTTGCATATACACATTTAGAAATACATACGAATTTGCTTCATATCATTAGCTTCACATATTAAAGTTAATTAACCTTCTTCAGCTTACATAAGTTGGCATAGAGCAAAAACGACAGTGCCTTTGGAAAAAATGCAGCATTTTACATTTTGGTATAAAACCGAATTTCTTGCTTACACACATTTGGAAATCCACACCGAATTGCTTTAAATCATTAGCTTCATATATTAAAATTAATTTACCTTCTTCATCGTACTGAAGTTGGCATAAAGCCAAAACGGCAGTGCATTTGAAAAAAATTCCGTAATTTTACATTTAGGTATAAAACCGATTTCATTGCACATACACATTTGGAAATACATATCAATATGCCTCAAATCATTAACTTAACATATGAAAGTTAGTTAACCTTTTTCATCGTACTAAAGTTGACTTAAAGCCTTAAAGGCAGTGCAATTGGAAAAAAATCCATAAATTTACATTTAGGTATAAAACCGATTTTCTTGCATATGCACATTTAGAAATCCATATCAAGTTGCTTCAAATCATTAGCTTCACATATTAAAGTTAATTAACCCTCATCATCTTACTCAAGTTGGCATATAGCCATAACGGCAGTGCATTTGAAAAAAATTCTATAATTTTACATTTAGGTATAAAAACGATTTCATTGCAAATACACATTTAGAAATACATATCAAGTTGCTTCAAATCATTAGCTTCACATATTAAATTTAATTAACCTTCTTCAACTTACAGAAGTTGGCATAAAGCCAAAACGACAGTGCATTTGGAAAAATTCCAGAATTTTACATTTAGGTATAAAAACGATTTTCTTGCAAATACACATTTAGAAATCCATAACAAGTTGCTTCAATTCATTAAATTCACTTATTACAGTTAATTAACTTTCTCATCTTACTCAAGTTGACATAAAGCCATAACGGCAGTGCATTTGGAAAAAAATTCCATAATTTTACATTAAGGTATAAAACCGATTTTCTTGCATATACACATTTAGAAATACATATCAAGTTGCTTCAAATCATTAGCTTAACATATTAAAGTTAATTAACCCTCATCATCTTACTCAAGTTGACATAAAGCCATAACGGCAGTGCATTTGAAAAAATTCCATAATTTTACATTTAGGTATAAAACCGATTTCCTTGCATATACACATTTAGAAATACATATCAAGTTGCTTCAAATCATTAGCTTCACATATTAAAGTTAATTAACCTTCTTCAACTTACTGAAGTTGACATAAAGCCAAAACGACAGTGCATTTGGAAAAATTCCACAATTTTACATTTAGGTATAAAACCGATTTTCTTGCATATACACATTTGGCAATCTATGTCGAATGGCTTCAAATCATTAGCTTCACATATTAAAGTTAATTAACCTTCTTCATCTTACTAAAGTTGACATAAAGCCAAAACGGCAGTGCATTTGGAAAAAAATCCATAATTTTACATTTAGGTATAAAACCGATTTTCTTCGATGTACACATTTAGAAATCCACAACGAATTGCTTCAAATCATTAGCTTCATATATTAAAGTTAATATTCCCTCATCATCTTACTCAAGTTGACATAAAGCCATAACGGCAGTGCATTTGGAAACATTCTACAATTTTACATTTAGGTATAAAACCGATTTCTTGCTTATACACATTTAGAAATACATATCAATTTGCTTCAAATCATTAACTTAACATATTAAAGTTAATTAACCCTCACCATCTTACAGAAGTTGGCATAAAGCCAACACGGCAGTGCATTTGGAAAAAAATCCATAATTTTACATTTAGGTATTAAACCGATTTCCTTGCATATACACATTTAGAAATACATATCAAGTTGCTTTAAATCATTAGCTTCACATATTAAAGTTAATTAACCTTCTTCAATTTACAGAAGTTGGCATAAAGCCAAAACGACAGTGCATTTGGAAAAATTACATAATTTTACATTTAGGTATAAAACCGACTTTCTTGCATATACACATTTAAAAATCCATATAAGTTGTTCAAATCATTAGCTTCACATATTAAAGTTAATTAACCCTCATCATCTTACTCAAGTTGACATAAAGCCATAACGGCAGTGCATTTGGAAAAAAATCCATAATTTTACATTTAGGTATAAAACCGATTTTCTTGCATATACACATTTAAAAATCCATAACGAATTGCTTCAAATCATTGGCTTCACATATTAAAGTTAATTAACCCTCATCATCTTACTTAAGTTGGCATAAAGCCATAACGGCAGTGCATTTGGAAAAAATTCCATAATTTTACATTTAGGTATAAAACCGATTTTCTTGCATATACACATTTAGAAATCCACATATGAAGGTTGCTTTCAAATCATTAAATTTACATATTAAAGTTAATTAGCTTTCTTCATCTTACTGGAGTTGACATAAAACCAAAACGGCAGTGTATTTGGAAAAATTTCATAATTTTACATTTAGGTATAAAACCGATTTTCTTGCATATACACATTAAGAAATACATATAAAGTTGCTTCAAATCATAAGCTTCACATATTAAAGTTAATTAACCTTCTTCATCTTACAGAAGTTGGCATAAAGCCAAAACGACAGTGCATTTGGAAAAATTCCACAATTTTACATTTAGGTATAAAACCGATTTTCTTGCATATACACATTTGGAAATACATATCAATTTGCTTCAAAACATTAGCTTCACATATTAAAGTTAATTAACCCTTATCATCTTACTCAAGTTGACATAAGACCTTAACGGCAGTGCATTTGGAAAAAATTTCATAATTTTACATTTAGGTATAAAACCGATTTTCTTCGCTAATACACATTTAGAAATACGTATAAAGTTTATTCAAATCATCAGCTTCACATATTAAGGTTAATTAATCTTCTTCAACTTACAGAAAATGGCATAAATTCAAATCATTAGCTTCATATATTAAAGTTAATAATCCCTCATCATCTTACTCAAGTTGACATAAAGCCATAACGGCACTGCATTTAAAAAAAACCATAATTTTATATTTAGGTAAAAAACCGATTTTCTTGCATGTACACATTTACAAATACATATCAATTTGCTTCAAATCATTAGCTTCACATATTAAAGTTAATTAACCCTCATCATCTTACTCAAGTTGACATAAGACCATAACGGCAGTGCATTTGGAAAAAATTTCATAATTTTTACATTTAGGTATAAAACCGATTTCTTTGCATATACACATTTAGAAATCCATATCAAGTTGCTTTAAATCATTAACTTTACATATTAAAGCTAATTGACACTCATCATCTTACTCAATTTGCCATGAAGCTATAACGGCAGTGCATTTGGAAAAAATTCAATAAATTTACATTTTTGTATAAAACCGATTTTCTTGCATATACACATTTAGAAATACATATCAAGTTGCTTCAAATCATTAGCTTTACATATTAAAGCTAATTGACACTCATCATCTTACTCAATTTGCCATGAAGCCATAACGGCAGTGCATTTGGAAAAAATTCCATAATTTTACATTTAGGTATAAAACCGATTTTCTTGCATATACACATTTAGAAATACATATCAAGTTGCTTCAAATCATTAACTTTACATATTAAAGTTAATTAACACTCATCATCTTACTCAAGTTGCATAGAGCCATAACGGCAGTGCATTTGGAAAAAATTCAATAATTTTACATTTAGCTATAAAACCGATTTTCTTGCATATACACATTTAGAAATACATATCAAGTTGCTTCAAATCATTAGCTTCATGTATTAAAGTTAATTAACCCTCATCATCTTACTCAAGTTGACATAAAGCCATAACGGCACTGCATTTAAAAAAAAAACCATAATTTTATATTTAGGTAAAAAACCGATTTTCTTGCATATACACATTTACAAATACATATCAATTTGCTTCAAATCATTAGCTTCACATATTAAAGTTAATTAATCGTCATCATCTTACTCAAATTGGCATATAGCCATAACGGCAATGCATTTGGAAAAAATTCCATAATTTTACATTTAGGTGTAAAACCGATTTTCTTGCAAATACACATCTAGAAATAAATATGAAGTTGCTTCAAATCATTAAATTTACATTTTCAAGTTAGATAACCCATTTAATTGCACTTAAGTTGACATAAAGCCTTAAAGGCAGTGCATTTGGAAATAAATTTCATATTTTTACATTTAGGTATAAAGCCGATTTTCTTGCATATACATATTTAGAAATACTATGTCGAAAGGCTTCAAATCATAAGCTTCACATATTAAAGTTAATTAATCTTCTTCAACTTACAGAAAATTGGCATAAAGCCAAATCATTAGCAGTGTATTTGAAAAAAATCCCTCCATAATTTGACATTTAACGGTATAAAAAAAACCGATTTTCTTCATATACACATTTAAAATACAATCAAAGTTGCTTCAAAAAATTCCAGCTTTACATTTATTAAACCGATTAATTTCATAACACTTCTTCAATGGCTTACAGAAGTTGGCATAAAGCCAAAACGACAGTGCATTTGGAAAAATTCCAGAATTTTACATTTAGGTATAAAACCGATTTTCTTGCATATACACATTTAGAAATCCACACCGAATTGCTTCAAATCATAAGCTTCACATATTAAAGTTAATTAACCCTCACCATCTTACTCAAGTTGACATAAAGCCATAACGGCAGTGCATTTGGAAAAAAACCACAATTTTACAGTTAGGTATAAAACCGATTTTCTTGCATCTACACCTCTAGAAATCCATATCAAGGTGCCTCAAAACATTTGCTTATTGTATTAAAGTTAATTAACCTTCATCATCTTACTCAAGTTGACACAAAGCCAAAACGACAGTGCATTGGAAAAAATTACAGAATTTTACATCTAGGTACAAAACCTATTTTCTTGCATATACACATTTAGAAATCCACAACGAATTGCCTAAAATCATAAGCTTCACATATTAAAGTTAATTAACCCTCAACATCTTACTCAAGTTGGCATAAAGCCAAAACGGCAGTGCATTTGGAAAAATTCCAGAATTTTACATTTAGGTATAAAACCGATTTTCTTGCATGTACACATTTAGAAATCCACAACAATTGCTTCAAATCATTAGCTTCACATATTATAGTTAATTAACCTTCTTCATCTTACTGAAGTTGGCATAAAGCCAAAACGGCAGTGCATTTGAAAAAAATTCAATTATTTTACATTATGGTATAAAACCGATTTTCTTGCATATACACATTTAGAAATACATATGAAGTTGCTTCAAATCATTAACTTCACATATTAAAGTTAATTAACCTTCTTCATCTTACTCAAGTTGACATAAAGCCATAACGGCAGTGCATTTGGAAAAAAATTCCATAATTTTACATTTAGGAATAAAACCGATTTTCTTGCACATATACATTTAGAAATACATATCAATTTGCTTCAAAACATTAGCTTCACATGTTAAAGTTAATTAACCCTCATCATCTTACTCAAGTTGGCATATAGCCATAACGGCAGTGCATTTGGAAAAAATTCTATAATTTTACATTTAGGTATAAAAACGATTTTCTTGCATTGCACATTTAAAATACATATTGCAAATCATTAGCTTCAAAATTAATTAACATATTACTCAAGTTGAATAAAGCCAAAACGACAGTGCATTTGGAAAAAATTCCATAATTTTACATTTAGGAATAAAACCGATTTTCTTGCATGTACACATTTAGAAATCCATATCAAGTTTCTTCAAATCGTTAGCTTCACATATTAAAGTTAATTAACCCTCATCATCTTACTCAAGTTGACATAAAGCCATAACGGCAGTGCATTTGGAAAAAAATCCAGAATTTTACATTTAGGTATAAAACCGATTTTCTTGCATATACACATTTAGAAATACATATCAAGTTGCTTCAAATCATTAGTTTTACATTTAAAGTTAACAAACCTCATCATCTTACTCAAGTTGATACAAGCCCATAACGAAAGTGCATTTGGAAAAAATTCCATAATTTTACATTTAGGTATAAAACCGATTTTCTTGCATATACACATTTAGAAATACATATCAAGTTGCTTCAAATCATTAGCTTAACATATTAAAGTTAATTAACCTTCTTCAACTTACAGAAAATTGCGCAAAAGCCAAAACGACAGTGCATTTGGAAAAAAATTCCATAATTTTACATTTAGGTATAAAACCGATTTTCTTGCATATACACATTTAGAAATACATAAGTTGCTTCAAATCATTAAAAAAATCTTCAACATATTAAAGTTAATTAACCTTGCTTACATATTAAAGTTAACCATAACGGCAGTGCATTTGGAAAAATCATAATTTTACATTTAGGTATAAAACCGATTTTCTTGCATATACACATTTAGAAATTTATACGAAGTTGCTTCTAATCATTAGCTTAACATATTAAAGTTAATTAACCCTCATCATCTTACTCAAGTTGACATAAAGCCATAACGGCAGTGCATTTGAAAAAAAAAAACATAATTTTACATTTAGGTATGAAACCGATTTCTTGCATATACACATTTAGAAATACATATCAAGTTGCTTCAAATCATAAGCTTCACATATTAAGGTTAGGTAACCCTTATCATCTTACTCAAATTGACATAAAGCCATAACGGCAGTGCATTTGGAAAAAATTCCATAATTTTACATTTAGGTATAAAACCGATTTTCTTGCATATACACATTTAGAAATACATATCAAGTTGCTTCAAATCATTAGCTTCACATATTAAAGTTAATTAAGCTTCATCATCTTACTCAGATTAACATAAAGCCATAAAGGCAGTGCATTTGAAAAATTCCACACTTTTACATTTAGGCATAAAACCGATTTTCTTGCATAAACTTATTTAGAAATACATATAAAGTTGCTTCAAATCATTAGCTTAACATATTAAAGTTAATTAACCCTCATCATCTTACTCAAGTTGACATAAAGCCATAACGACAGTGCATTTGGAAAAAATCCATAATTTTACATTTAGGTATAAAACCGATTTTCTGCATATACACATTTAGAAATCCACAAAATTGCTTCAAATCATTAGCTTCACATATTAAAGTTAATTAACCCTCATCATCTTACTCAAGTTGACATAAAGCCATAACGGCAGTGCATTTGGAAAAAAATTCCATAATTTTACATTTAGGTATAAAACCGATTTTCTTGCATATACACATTTAGAAATACATATCAAGTTGCTTCAAATCATAAGCTTCACATATTAAAGTTAATTAACCTTCTTCAACTTACAGAAGTTGGCATAAAGCCAAAACGACAGTGCATTTGGAAAAATTCCAGAATTTTACATTTAGGTATAAAACCGATTTTCTTGCATATACACATTTAAAAATCCACAACGAATTGCTTCAAATCATTAGCTTCACATATTAAAGTTTATTAACCTCTTCATCTTACTCAAATTGACATAAATCCAAAACGGCAGTGCATTTGGAAAAAAATCCATAATTTTACATTTATGTAGGTATAAAACCGATTTTCTTGCATGTACACATTTAGAAATACATATCAAGTTGCTTCAAATCATTAGCTTAACATATTAAAGTTAATTAACCCTCATCATCTTACTCAAGTTGACATAAAGCCATGACGGCAGTGCATTTGGAAAAAAATCCATAATTTAACATTTAGGTATAAAACTGGTTTTCTTGCATATACACATTTAGAAATCCATAAGAAGTTGCTTCAAATCATTTGCTTAACATATTAAAGTTAATTAACACTCATCATCTTACTCAAGTTGACATAAAGCCATAACGGCACTGCATTTGGAAAAAAATCCATAATTTTACATTTAGGTATAAAACCGATCTCCTAGCATATACACATTTAGAAATACATACCAATTTGCTTCAAAACATTAGCTTCACATATTATAGTTAATTAACCTTCATCATCTTACTCAAGTTGACATAAAGCCATAACGGCAGTGCATTTGGAAAAAATTCAATAATTTTACATTTAGGTATAAAACCGATTTTCTTGCATATACACATTTAGAAATACATATCAAGTTGCTTCAAATCATTAACGTCACATATTAAAGTTAATTAACCTTCTTCATCTTACTCAAGTTGACATAAAGCCATAACGGCAGTGCATTTGGAAAAATTCCATAATTTTACATTTAGGTATAAAACCGACTTTCTTGCATATACACATTTAGAAATACATATCAAGTTGCTTCAAATCATTAGCTTTACATATTAAAGTTAATTAACCCTCATCATCTTACTCAAGTTGACATAAAGCCATAACGGCAGTGGATTTGGAAAAATTCCATAATTTTACATTTAGGTATAAAACCGATTTTCTTGCATATACACATTTAGAAATACATATCAAGTTGTTTCAAATCATTAGCTTTACATACTAAAGTTAATTAACCCTCATCATCTTACTCAAGTTGACATAAAGCCATAACGTGCATTTGGAAAAAAAAAATCCATACATACATATACACATTTAGAAATACATATCAAGTTGCTTCAAATCATTAGCTTCACATATTAAAGTTAATTAACCTTCTTCAACTTACAGAAGTTGGCATAAAGCCAAAACGACAGTGCATTTGGAAAAATTCCAGAATTTTACATTTAGGTATAAAACCGATTTTCTTGCATGTACACATTTAGAAATACATACGAATTGCTTCAAATCATTAGCTTCACATATTAAAGTTAATTAACCTCATCATCTTACTCAAGTTGACATAAAGCCATAACGGGCAGTGCATTTGGAAAAAAAAATCCATTATTTTACATTTAGGTATAAAACCGATTTTCTTGCATATACACATTTAGAAATACATATCGAGTTTCTTCAAATTATTAGCTTCACATAAAGTTAATTAAATCTCACAATCTTACTCAAGTTGACATAAAGCCAAAACGACAGTGCATTTGGAAAAATTCCATAATTTTACATTTAGGTATAAAACCGATTTTCTTGCATGTACACATTTAGAAATCCACAACGAATTGCTTCAAATCATTAGCTTCACATATTAAAGTTAATTAACCCTCATCATCTTACTCAAGTTGACATAAAGCCATAACGGCAGTGCATTTGAAAAAAAAACCATAATTTTACATTTAGGTATAAAACCGATTTTCTTTGCATATACACATTTAAAAATCCACAACGAATTGCTTCAAATCATTAGCTTCACATATTAAAGTTAATTAACCCTCATCATCTTACTCAAGTTGACATAAAGCCATAACGGCAGTGCATTTGAAAAAATTCCATAATTTTACATTTAGGTATAAAACCGATTTTCTTGCATATACACATTTAGAAATCCACAACGAATTGCTTCAAATCATTAGCTTCACATATTAAAGTTAATTAACCCTCATCATCTTACTCAAGTTGACATAAAGCCATAACGGCAGTGCATTTGGAAAAAAATCCATAATTTTACATTTAGGTATAAAACAACACATTTAGAAATACATATCAAGTTAGTTGAAATCATTAGCGTAGCATATTAAAGATAATTAACCTTCTTCAACTTACAGAAGTTGACATAAAGCCAAAACGACAGTGCATTTGGAAAAATTCCAGAATTTTACATTTAGGTATAAAACCGATTTTCTTGCATATACACATTTAGAAATACATATCAAGTTTTTTCAAATCATTAGCTTCACATATTAAAGTTAATTAACCTCATCATCTTACTCAAGATGACATAAAGAAATGACCGCAGTGCATTTGGAAAAAAAATTCCATAATTTTACATTTAGGTATAAAACCGATTTTCTTGCATATACACATTTAGAAATACATATCAATTGCTTCAAATCATTAGCTTCACATATTAAAGTTAATTAACCCTCATCATCTTACTCAAGTTGGCATAAAGCCATAACGGCAGTGCATTTGGAAAAAAATCCATAATTTTACATTTAGGTATAAAACCGATTTTCTTGCATATACACATTTAGAAATACATATCAAGTTGCTTCAAATCATTAGCTTCATATATTAAAGTTAATTAACCTTCTTCAACTTACAGAAGTTGGCATAAAGCCAAAACGACAGTGCATTTGGAAAAAATCCAGAATTTTACATTTAGGTATAAAACCGATTTTCTTGCATGTACACATTTAGAAATACATATCAAGTTGCTTCAAATCATTAGCTTAACATATTAAAGTTAATTAACCCTCATCATCTTACTCAAGTTGACATAAGACCATAACGGCAGTGCATTTGAAAAAAAATCCATAATTTTACATTTAGGTATAAAACCGATTTTCTTGCATGTACACATTTAGAAATCCATATCAAGTTGCTTCAAATCATTAGCTTTACATATTAAAGTTAGTTAACCTTCTGCATAGTAATAAAGTTGACATAAAGCCTTAAAGGCAGTGCATTTGGAAAAAAATTCAATAATTTTACATTTAGGTATAAAACCGATTTTCTTGCATATACACATTTAGAAATACATATCAAGTTGCTTCAAATCATTAGCTTCACATATTAAAGTTAATTAACCTTCTTCAACTTACAGAAGTTGGCATAAAGCCAAAACGACAGTGCATTTGGAAAAAAATCCAGAATTTTACATTTAGGTATAAAACCGATTTTCTTGCATGTACACATTTAGAAATCCACAACGAATTGCTTCAAATCATTAGACTTCACATATTAAAGTTAATTAACCCTCATCATCTTACTCAAGTTGGCATAAAGCCATAACGGTAGTGCAATTGGAAAAAATTCCATAATTTTACATTTAGGTATAAAACCGATTTTCTTGCATATACACATTTAGAAATACATATCAAGTTGCTTCAAATCATTAGCTTCACATATTAAAGTTAATTAACCCTCATCATCTTACTCAAGTTGGCATAAAGCCATAACGGCAGTGCATTTGGAAAAAAATCCATAATTTTACATTTAGGTATAAAACCGATTTTCTTGCATATACACATTTAGAAATACATATCAAGTTGCTTCAAATCATAAGCTTCACATATTAAAGTTAATTAACCTTCTTCATCTTACTCAAGTTGGCATAAAGCCAAAACGACAGTGCATTTGGAAAAATTTCACAATTTTACATTTAGGTATAAAACCGATTTTCTTGCATATACACATTTAAAAATACATATCAAGTTGCTTCAAATCATAAGCTTCACATATTAAAGTTAATTAACCCTCATCATCTTACTCAAGTTGACATGAAGCCATAACGGCAGTGCATTTGAAAAAAAAAAAACCATAATTTTACATTTAGGTATAAAACCGATTTTCTTGCATATACACATTTAGAAATACATATCAAGTTGCTTCAAATCATTAGCTTCACATATTAAAGTTAATTAACCCTCATCATCTTACTCAAGTTGACATAAAGCCATAACGACAGTGCATTTGGAAAAAATCCATAATTTTACATTTAGGTATAAAACCGATTTTCTTGCATATACACATTTAGAAATACATATCAAGTTGCTTCAAATCATTAGCTTCACATATTAAAGTTAATTAACCTTCTTCATCTTACTCAAGTTGGCATAAAGCCAAAACGACAGTGCATTTGGAAAAATTCCAGAATTTTACATTTAGGTATAAAACCGATTTTTCTTGCATATACACATTTAGAAATCCACAACGAATTGCTTCAAATCATTAGCTTCACATATTAAAGTTAATTAACCCTCATCATCTTACTCAAGTTGACATAAAGCCATAACGGCAGTGCATTTGGAAAAATATTCCATAATTTTACATTTAGGTATAAAACCGATTTTCTTGCATATACACAATTAAAAATACATATTAAGTTGTTTCAAATCATTAGTTTCACAAATTAAAGCTAATTAAGCCTCATCATCTTACAGAAGTTGGCATAAGACTTTAACGGCAGTGCATTTGGAAAAAAATCCATAATTTAACATTTAGGTATAAAACCGACTTTCTTGCATACACATTTGGAAATCCACAACAATTTGCTTCAAATCATTAGCTTCACGTATTAAAGTTAATTAACCCTCATCATCTTACTCAAGTTGACATAAAGCCAAAACGGCAGTGCATTTGGAAAAATTCCATAATTTTACATTTAGGTATAAAACCGACTTTCTTGCATATACACATTTAAAAATCCACAACGAATTGCTTCAAATCATTAGCTTCACATATTAAAGTTAATTAACCCTCATCATCTTACTCAAGTTGACATAAAGCCATAACGGCAGTGCATTTGGAAAAATTCCATAATTTTACATTTAGGTATAAAACCGATTTTCTTGCATATACACATTTAGAAATACATATCAAGTTGCTTAAAATCATTAGCTTCAGGTATTAAAGTCAATTAACACTTCTTCATCTTACTCAAGTTGACATAAAGCCATAACGGCAGTGCATTTGAAAAAAAAATCCATAATTTTACATTTAGCTATAAAATCGATTTTCTTGCATATACACATTTAGAAATCCACAACGAATTGCTTCAAATCATTAGCTTCACATATTAAAGTTAATTAACCCTCATCATCTTACTCAAGTTGACATAAAGCCATAACGGCAGTGCATTTGGAAAAAAAAATCCATAATTTTACATTTAGGTATAAAACCGATTTTCTTGCATATACACATTTAGAAATACATATCAAGTTGCTTCAAATCATAAGCTTCACATATTAAAGTTAATTAACCCTCATCATCTTACTCAAGTTGACATAAAGCCATAACGGCAGCGCATTTGAAAAAAAAACATAATTTTACATTTAGGTATAAAACCGATTTTCTTGGATATACACATTTAGAAATACATATGAAGTTGCTTCACATCATTAGCTTCACATATTAAAGTTAATTAACCTTCATCATCTTACTGAAGTTGGCACAAAGCCACAACGGCAGTGCATTTGGAAGAATTCCACCTTCTTATATTTAGGTATAAAGTCGATATTCTTGTATATACACATTTAGAAATCGATATCGGGTTGACTGAAATCATTAACTTCACATATTAAAGTTAATTAACCTTCATCATCTTACTCAAGTTGACATAAAGCCATAACGGCAGTGCATTTGGAAAAAATTCCATAATTTAACATTTAGGTATAAAACCGACTTTCTTGCATATACACATTTAGAAATCCATAAAGAATTGCTTCAAATCATTAGCTTTACATATTAAAGTTAATTAACCTTCTTCATCTTACTCAAGTTGACATAAAGCAACAACGGCAGTGCATTTGGAAAAAAATCCATAATTTTACATTTAGGTATAAAACCGATTTTCTTCGATGTACACATTTAGAAATCCACAACGAATTGCTTCAAATCATTAAATTCACATATTAAAGTTAATTAACCCTCATCATCTTACTCAAGTTGACATAAAGCCATAACGGCAGTGCATTTGGAAAAAATTCCATAATTTTACATTTAGGTATAAAACCGATTTTCTTGCATATACACATTTAGAAATACATATCAAGTTGCTTCAAATCATTAGCTGCACATACTAAAATTAATGAACCTTCTTCAACTTACAGAAGTTGACATAAAGCCAAAACGACAGTGCATTTGGAAAAATTCCAGAATTTTACATTTAGGTATAAAACCGATTTTTCTTGCATATACACATTTAGAAATCCACAACGAATTGCTTCAAATCATTAGCTTCACATATCAAAGTTTATTAAACCTCATCATCTTACTCAAGTTGACATAAAGCCATAACGGCAGTGCATTTGAAAAAATTCCATAATTTTACATTTAGGTATAAAACCGATTTTCTTGCATATACACATTTAGAAATACATATCAAGTTGCTTCAAATCATTAGCTTTACATATTAAAGTTACTTAACTTTCTTCATCTTACTAAAGTTGACATGAAGCCATAACGGCAGTGCATTTGGAAAAAATTCCAGAATTTTACATTTAGGTATAAAACCGATTTTCTTGCATATACACATTTAGAAATACATATCAAGTTGCTTCAAATCATTAGCTTCACATATTAAAGTTAATTAACCTTTTTAAACTTACAGAAGTTGGCATAAACCCAAGACGACAGTGCATTTGGAAAAATTCCACAATTGTACATTTAGTTATAAAACCGATTTCCTTGCATATACACATTTAGAAATATATAAATTTGCTTCAAAACATTAGCTTTACATATTAAAGTTAATTAACCCTCTTTATCTTACTCAAGTTGCCATGAAGCCATAACGGCAGTGCATTTGGAAAAAATTCCAGAATTTTACATTTAGGTAAAAAACCGATTTTCTTGCATATACACATTTAGAAATCCATATCGAAGTTGCTTCAAATCATTAGCTTCACATTTTAAAGTTAATTAACCCTCATCATCTTACTCAAGTTGACATAAAGCCATAACGGCAGTGCATTTGAAAAAAAAACATAATTTTACATTTGGGTATAAAACCGATTTTCTTCAATGTAGGCAATTAAAAATCCATAACGAATTGCTTCAAATCATTAGCTTCACACATTAATTTACAAATTATTAGCTTCACACATTAAAGTTAATTAACCTTCATCATCTTACTCAAATTGACATAAAGCCATAACGGCAGCGCATTTGAAAAAAAAAACATAATTTTACATTTAGGTATAAAACCAATTTCCTTGCATATACGCATTTAGAAATCCACAACGAATTGCTTCAAATCATTAGCTTCACATTTAAAGTTAATTAATCTTCTTTATCTTACAGAAGTTGGCATAAAGCCATAGCCGCAGTGCATTTGGAAAAAAATCCACAATTTCACATTTAGCTATAAAACCGATTTTCTTGCATATATACATTTAGAAATACATATCAAGAATTGTTTCAAATCATTAGCTTTACACATATTAAAGTTAATTAACCTCATCATCTTACTCAAGTGACATAAAGCCATAACGGCAGTGCATTTGGAAAAAAAAACCATAATTTTACATTTAGGTAAAAAACCGATTTTCCTACATATACACATTTAGAAATACATATCAAGTTGCTTCAAATCATTAGCTTCACATTCTAAATTTAATTAACCTTCTTCAATTTACAGAAGTTGACATAAAGCCAAAACGACAGTGCATTTGGAAAAAATTCCATAATTTTACATTTAAGTATAAAACCGACTTTCTTGCATATACAAATTTAGAAATCCATATCAAGTTGCTTCACATCACAAATAAAGTTAATTAACCCTCATCATCTTACTCAAGTTGGCATATAGCCATAACGGCAGTGCATTTGAAAAAAAATCCATAATCTTACATTTAGGTATAAAACCGATCCTCTTGCATATACACATTTAGAAATACATATCAAGTTGCTTCAAATCATTAGCTTTACATATTAAAGTTAATTAACCTTCTTCATCTTACTCAAGTTGGCATAAAGCCAAAACGGCAGTGCATTTGGAAAAAATTCCATAATTTTACATTTAGGCATAAAACCGATTTTCTTGCATATACACATTTAGAAATACATATCAAGTTGCTTCAAATCATTAGCTTCACATATTAAAGTTAATTAACCCTCATCAACTTACTCAAGTTGACATTAAGCCAAAACGACAGTGCATGTGGAAAAATTCCATAATTTTACATTTAGGTATAAAACCGATTTTCTTGCATATACACATCTGGAAATCCACAACGAGTTGCTTCAAATCATGAGCTTCACTTATTAAAGTTTATTAAACCTCATCATCTTACTCAAGTTGACATAAAGCCATAACGGCAGTGCATTTGGAAAAATTCCATAATTTTACATTTAGGTATAAAACCGATTTTCTTGCATATACACATTTAGAAATACATAACAATTTGCTTCAAAACATTAGCTTTAAATATTAAAGTTAATTAACCCTCTTTATCTTACTCAAGTTGACATAAAGCCATAACGGCAGTGCATTTGGAAAAAACTCCATAATTTTACATTTAGGTATAAAACCGATTTTCTTGCATATACACATTTAGATATCCATACTAAATTTCCTCAAATCATTAACTTCACATATTAAAGTTAATTAACCTTCTTCAACTTACAATTGGCATTAAGCCATAACGGCAGTGCATTTGGAAAAAAGTTCATAATTTTACATTTAGGTATAAAACCAACTTTCTTGCATGTACACATTTAGAAATCCACATCAAGTTTCTTCAAATCTTATTCACATATTAAAGTTAAATAACTTTCTTCATCTTACTAAAGTTGGCATAAAGCCATGGCGGCAGTGCATTTGGAAAAATCCATAATTTTACATTTAGGTATAAAACCGATTTTCTTGCATGTACACATTTAGAAATCCATATCAAGTTGCTTCAAATCATTAGCTTAACATATTAAAGTTAATTAACCCTCATCATCTTACTCAAGTTGACATAAAGCCATAACGCATGCATTTGAAAAAATCCATAATTTTACATTTAGGTATAAAACGGACTTTCTTGCATATACACATTTAAAAATCCACAACGATTGCTTCAAATCATTAGCTTCACATATTAAAGTTAATTTACTTTCTTCATCTTACTAAAGTTGACATAAAGCCATAACGGCAGTGCATTTGGAAAAAATTCCATAATTTTACATTTAGGTATAAAACCGATTTTCTTGCATATACACATTTAGAAATACATATCAAGTTGCTTCAAATCATTAGCTTCACATATTAAAATTAATTAACCCTCATCATCTTACTCAAGTTGACATAAAGCCATAACGGCAGAGCATTTGGAAAAATTCCATAATTTTACATTTAGGTATAAAACCGATTTTCTTGCATATACACATCTGGAAATCCACAACGAATTGCTTCAAATCATTAGCTTCACATATTAAAGTTAATTTACCTTCTTCATCTTACCAAAGTTGACATAAGACCATAACGGCAGTGCATTTGGAAAAATTCCAGAATTTTACATTTAGGTATAAAACCGACTCTCATGCATATACACATTTAGAAATCCATATCGAATTGCTTCAAATCATTAGCTTCACATACTAAAGTTAATTAACCCTCATCATCTTACTCAAGTTGACATAAAGCCATAACGGCAGTGCATTTGGAAAAAAATCCATAATTTTACATTTAGGTATAAAACCGATTTTCTTGGAAATGCACATTTAGAAATATATATGAAGTTGCTTCAAATCATTAACTTTACTTATTAAAGTTAGTTAACTTTCTTCATCTTACTAAAGTTGACATAAAGCCATAACGGCAGTGCATTTGGAAAAAAGTTCCATAGTTTTACATATAGGTATAAATCCGATTTTCTTGCACATGTTCGTTTAGAAATCCACAACAAATTGCTTAAAATCATTAGCTTCACATATTAAAAATAATTACACCTCATCATCTTACTAAAGTTGACATAAAGCCATAACGGCATTGCATTTGGAAAAATTCCATAATTTTACATTTAGGTATAAAACCGATTTTCTTGCATTTAAGCATTAAGCAATCCATATCGAGTTGATTCAAATCATTAGCTTTACAAATTAAAGTTAATTAACCCTCATCATCTTACTCAAGTTGACATAAAGCCATAACGGCAGTGCATTTGAAAAAATTCCATAACTTTACATTTAGGTATAAAACCGGGTTTTCTTGCTTGTACACATTTAGAAATCCATATAAAGTTGCTTCAGATTAATAAATTCACATATTAAAGTTAATTAACCTTCATCATCTTACTCAAGTTGACATAAAGCCATAACGGCAGTTGAAAAAAAATCCATAATTTTACATTTAGGTATAAAACCGATTTCTTGCATATACACATTTAGAAATACATATCAAGTTGCTTCAAATCATTAGCTTTACATATTAAAGTTAATTAACCTTCATCATCTTACTAAAGTTGACATAAAGCCATAACGGCAGTGCATTTGGAAAAAAATCCATAATTTTACATTTAGGTATAAAACCGATTTTCTGTCATGTATACATTTAGAATTCCATATCAAGTTGCTTCAAATTATTAAAACATATTAAAGTTAATTAACCCTTCTTCATCTTACTTAAGTTGACATAAAGCCAAAACGGTAGGGAATTTGGAAAATTCAAGAATTTTACATTTAGGTATAAACCGATTTTCTTGCATTTAAACATTTAGCAATCCATATCGTGTTGCTTCAATTCATTAGCTTCAAATATTAAAGTAAATTAACCCTCATCATCTTACTCAAGTTAACATAAAGCCAAACGGCAGTGCATTTGGAAAATTTCAAATTTTGCATTTTATAAAACATTTATATTCATATTAAAACCGATTTCCTTGCATATAAAGTTAATTAACATTTTACAAATTGGCATATATAACGAATGCATTTGCTTCATTTAGGTAAAAACCGATTTTCTTGCATACACACATTTAGAAAGCCAAATTGCTTCAAATCATTAACTTAACATATTAAAGTTAATTAACCTTCTTCGCCTTACTCAAGTTGGCATAAAGCCAAAATGACAGTGCATTGGGAAAAATTACAGAATTTTACATGTAGGTATAAAACCGATTTTCTTGCATTTACACATTTAGAAATCCATATCAAATTGCTTGAAATCATTAGCTTCACATATTAAAGTTAATTTAACATTCTCCATCTTACTGAAGTTGGCATAAAGCCAAAACGCCAGTGCATTTGGAAAATTCCAAAATTTTACATTTAGGTATAAAACCGATTTTCTTGCATGTACACATTTAGAAATACATATCAAGTTGCTTCAAATCATTAGCTTCACATATTAAAGTTAATTAACCTTCTTCATCTTACAGAAGTTGACATAAAGCCAAAACGGCAGTGCATTTGGAAAAACTCCATAATTTTACATTTAGGTATAAAACCGATTTTCTTGCATGTACACATTTGGAAATCCATAACAAGTTGCTTCAAATCATTAACTTAACATATTAAAGTTAATTAACCCTAATCATTTTACTCAAGTTGGCATAAAGCCAAAACGGCAGTGCGTTTGGAAAAAATTCCATAATTTTACATTTAGGTATGAAACCGACTTCTTGCATGTACACATTTAGAAATACATATCAAGTTGCTTCAAATTATTAGCTTCACATATTAAAGTTAATTAACTTTTCTCACCATCTTACTCAAGTTGGCATAAAGCCAAAACGACAGTGCATTTGGAAAAATTCCAGAATTTTACATTTAGGTATAAAACCGATTTTCTTGCATATACACATTAAAATCCACAACGAAATTTCTTCACATACTAAAGTTAATTAACCCTCATCATCTTACTCAAGTTGACATAAAGCCATAACGGCAGTGCATTTGGAAATTTCAAGAATTTTACATTTAGGTATAAAACCGACTTTATTGCATGTACACATTTAGAAATCCATATCAATTTGCTTCAAATCATTAGCTTCACATAATAAAGTTAATTAACCTTCTTCATCTTACAGAAGTTGGCATAAAGCCAAAACGACAGTGCATTTGGAAAAATTCCAGAATTTTACATTTGGTATAAAACCGATTTTCTTGCATATACACATGTAGAAATACATATCAAGTTGTATCAAATCATTAGCTTCACATATTAAAGTTAATTAACCTTCTCATCATCTTACTAAAGTTGACATAAAGCCATAACGGCAGTGTATTTGGAAAAATTCCACAACTTCACATTTAGCTATAAAACCGATTTTCTTGCATATACACATTTAGAAATACATATCAAGTTGCTTCAAATCATTAGCTTCACATATTAAAGTTAATTAACCTTTTTCAACTTACAGAAGTTGGCATAAAGCCAAAACGACAGTGCATTTGGAAAAAATTCCATAATTTTACATTAAGCTATAAAACCGATTTTCTTGCATATAAACATTTAGAAATCCATATCGAATTGCTTCAAATCATTAGCTTCACATATTAAAGTTAATTAACCTTCTTCATCTTACTGAAGTTGGCATAAAGCTAAAACGGCAGTGCATTTGGAAAAATCCAGAATTTTACATTTAGGTATAAAACCGATTTTCTTGCATGTAGACATTTAAAAATCCATATCGAGTTTCTTCAAATCATTAGCTTCACATAATAAAGTTAATTAACCTCACCATCTTACTGAAGTTGGCATAAAGCCAAAACGGCAGTGCATTTGAAAAAAATTCCAGAATTTTACATTTAGGTATAAAACCGATTTTCTTGCATATACACATTTAGAAATCCACAAAGAATTGCTTAAAATCATTAGCTTCACATATTAAAGTTAATTAACCTTCATCATCTTACTGAAGTTGGCATAAAGCCAAAACGGCAGTACATTTGGAAAATTCCAGAATTTTGCATTTAGGTATAAAACAGATTTTCTTGCATATACACATTTAGAAATCCACCAAGAATTGCTTCAAATCATTAGCTTAATATATTAAAGTTAATTAACCTTCTTCATCTTACTCAAGTTGGCATAAAGCCATAACGACAGTGCATTTGGAAAAAACTCCATAATTTTACATTTAGGTATAAAACTGATTTTCTTGCATATTCACATTTAGAAATACATATCAAGTTGCTTCAAATCAGTTGCTTAATATATTAAAGTTAATTAACACTCATCATCTTACTCAAGTTGGCATAAATTCAAAACGGCAGTGCATTTGGAAAAAATTCCATATTTTACATTTAGGTATGAAACCGACTTTCTTGCATATACACATTTAGAAACCCACAACGAATTGCTTCAAATCATTAGCTTCACATATTAAAGTTAATTAACCCTCATCATCTTACTCAAGTTGACATAAAGCCATAACAGCAGTGCATTTGAAAAAAAACATAACTTTACATTTAGGAATAAAACCGATTTTCTTGCATATACACATTTAGAAATACACATCAATTTGCTTCAAATCATTAGCTTCAGATATTAAAGTTAATTCACCCTCATCATCTTACTCAAGTTGACATAAAGCCATAACGGCAGTGCATTTGGAAAAAATTCATAATTTTACATTTAGGTATAAAACCGATTTCTTGCATGTACACATTTAGAAATACATATCAAGTTGCTTCAAATCATTAGCTTCACATATTAAAGTTAATTAACCTTCACCATCTTACAGAAGTTGGCATAAAGCCAAAACGACAGTGCATTTGGAAAAATTCCACAATTTTCCATTTAGGTATAAAACCGATTTCTTGCATGTACACATTTAGAAATTCATATCAAGTTGCTTCAAATCATTAGCTTCATATATTAAAGTTAATATTCCCTCATCATCTTACTCAAGTTGACATAAAGCCATAACGGCAGTGCATTTGAAAAAAATTCCATAATTTAGCATTTAGGTATAAAACCGATTTTCTTGCATACACATTTAGAAATACATATCAAGTTGCTTCAAATCATTACCTTCACATATTAAAGTTAATTAACCATCTTCAACTTACAGAAGTTGGCATAAAGCCAAAACGACAGTGCATTTGGAAAAATTCCAGAATTTTACATTTAGGTATAAAACCGATTTTCTTGCATATACACATTAAGAAATCCACAACGAATTGCTTAAATCATTAGCTTCACATATTAAAGTTAATTAACCCTCATCATCTTACTCAAGTTGACATAAAGCCATAACGGCAGTGCATTTGGAAAAAAATCCAGAATTTTACATTTAGGTATAAAACCGATTTTCTTGCATATACACATTTAGAAATACATATCAAGTTGCTTCAAAATCATTAGCTTCACATATTAAAGTTAATTAACCCTCATCATCTTACTCAAGTTGGCATAAAGCCAAAACGGCAGTGCATTTGGAAAAAAATTCCATAATTTTACATTTAGGTATAAAACCGATTTTCTTGCAGATACACATTTAGAAATACATATCAAGTTGCTTCAAATCATTAGCTTCACACATTTAATTTAATTAACTTTCATCATCTTACTCAAGTTGACATAAAGCCATAACGGCAGATGAAAAAAATTCCATAATTTTACATTTAGGTATAAAAACGATTTCATTGCAATACACATTTAGAAATACATATCAAGTTGCTTAAAATCATTAGCTTCACATATTAAAGTTAATTAACCTTCTTCAACTTACAGAAGTTGGCATAAAGCCAAAACGACAGTGCATTTGGAAAAAAATTCCAGAATTTTACATTTAGGTATAAAACCGATTTTCTTGCATATACACATTAAGAAATACATATCAAGTTGCTTCAGAACATTAGCTTCACACATTTAAATTAATTAACTTTCATCATCTTACTCAAGTTGACATAAAGCCATAACGGCAGATGAAAAAAATTCCATAATTTTACATTTAGGTATAAAAACGATTTCATTGCATGTACACATTTAGAAATACATATCAAGTTGCTTAAAATCATTAGCTTCACATATTAAAGTAAATTAACCATCTTCAACTTACAGAAGTTGGCATAAAGCCAAAACGACAGTGCATTTAGAAAAATTCCATAATTTTACATTTAGGTATAAAACCGATTTTCTTGCATATACACATTTAGAAAAACATATAAAGTTGCCTCAAATCATAAGCTTCACATATTAAAGTTAATTAATCCTCATCATCTTACTCAAGTTGACATAAAGCCTTAACGGCAGATGAAAAAAATTCCATAATTTTACATTTAGGTATAAAAACGATTTCATTGCCAATACACATTTAGAAATACATATCAAGTTGCTTAAAATCATTAGCTTCACATATTAAAGTTAATTAACTTTCTTCAACTTACAGAAGTTGGCATAAAGCCAAAACGACAGTGCATTTTAAAAATTCCAGAATTTTACATTTAGGTATAAAACCGATTTTCTTGCATATACACATTAAGAAATCCACAACGAATTGCTTAAAATCATTAGCTTCACATATTAAAGTTAATTAACCCTCATCACCTTACTCAAGTTGACATAAAGCCATAACGGCAGTGCATTTGGAAAAACTTCCAGAATTTTACATTTAGGTGTAAAACCGATTTTCTTGCAAATGTGTACACATTTAGATATAGATATTAAGTTGCTTCAAATCATTAACTTTACATATTAAAGTTACATAACCTTTTTCATCGTACTAAAGTTGACTAAACCAGTGCATTTGGAAAAAAAATCTATAATTTTACATTTAGGTATAAAGCCGATTTTCTTGCATATACACATTTAGAAATACATATAAAGTTGCTTCAAATCATTAGCTTTACATATTAAAGTTAATTTACACTCATCATCTTACTCAATTTGCCATGAAGCCATAACGGCAGTGCATTTGGAAAAAATTCCATAATTTTACATTTAGGTATAAAACCGATTTTCTTGCATATATAAGTTAAGCCACAATAGTCCAGCGGGCACCCTCGTAATCATTTCTGTTCTTCACTAACACCTAACAGCATCGCCAACACTTGCAAAGCAAGAGTAAGTTGAATGCTGGGAGAGCGATCTGTCTGTATGACAACGTAGAGCCAACAAGTAACTTTATTCTTAAGCTAATAATGAAGTTTATCATTTGCGGTTAACAAGTGAGAGAGTTCTTTGACTGGTATGTTGAGCAGAGTCGGATAACGTAACTTGTGCAACTGAGTTACCTGGAAGAGCAAGGAACGATCACCTGATTCTTATTGGAATTGAATAAGTAACTACAGTTGCGAATAACACAGGAGACTGAGTAAGCGGTATGACTATTCTTGTTGGAGGTTTTTCTAATTAGAATAGCGTTGCAACTGGATCACGAAGGTCGTACTACGATAAATAAATTAAATTTATATTAATAAAAAGTTTAAGACTTTTATTTACTGGCGCCCAACGTGGGGCACGGGAAGTTACGAATAATTTAAATTAATATTCTCGTCGGAAAAACACATCCAAGAACTTGTTAAATCAGACTGAACGCTGCAAACTTAAATAAAATAATAGCTTCGGACCTTTGCTGATATTGGAAAAAAGGGACTTTGGAGAATCACCAGGCAATGGTGGTTAATTAATCAACACGTCTACCAACTATATTGAAGAACAAAACTTAAACAACGGAAATTATCACTACATATTTTGTGCTACTGTAAATAAAATCGGTGGAGTACAGCACTTTAACCTGAGATCGAACGGTGTAACCTTGGTTGATATCTAAAGGGCATATTAACTACTCATATAAAAAACCACATTTAACTGAATACAACATTAACAAACAAAAAAATAGTTAACTAAAAAAGGAGATTAAATATGTAAGTGATATGCTCAGTTATTTTACGAAATACTAAAATAATTCAAAAAATCATTAGCCTATTTCAATACATATATTTGTGAATTTTTGGTGAATCTTCTCCCTTCTTGAACTGTTTTCCCAGTTATTTTTCTATTAAGCCTGTTAAGAATTCGCTTATACAAAGGAAACCCTTTTGAAACCGCGTGTTATATTTTAAGTTTATGTGCGACCTTGAATTAGCTAACCTTTTTGATACGCTAGTTTTAGAAGGCGAAAGCGAAGTAAGTATGAACTCTAATGAGTTGACGGCTATAGTTGCTGCAGCGATGTCGGCTGCACTAAAATCACAAAAAGAAGATTTTGATGCAAAATTAGAACAAATCACAAAAAAGTTTGCTACTACATTATCTGAAAACGTAGAACCATTTGAAGAGGTTAGAATTGTAGGAAATGTCCCATGTGACGAAACCCTTGACCTTGCCAAATCGTTGCCCGAATTTGACGGCAAACAAGAGCATTATGTTTCATGGAGGCAGGCTGCGCACACGGCCTACAAACTCTATGAGAGGTATGAAGGAAGCGCAAAACACTACCAAGCGGTGGCAATAATTCGGAACAAAATTAGGGGTCAGGCAGACAATGTTCTAGCTTCCTTCAACACTGTGCTAAATTT
The DNA here is from genome assembly GCF_024586455.1 of Bactrocera neohumeralis. NCBI lineage: Eukaryota > Metazoa > Arthropoda > Insecta > Diptera > Tephritidae > Bactrocera > Bactrocera neohumeralis. The sequence goes on along the minus strand of NW_026089665.1, from coordinate 7,246 downwards.
CAAGGCCATTATAGCTAGGCTAGATTTTACCTATGCAGATAAGCGACCTATTTATTTGATTGAGCAGGAGCTTAGTACTTTAAGGCAGGGGAATCTTACGGTTATACAATTTTATGATGAAGTGGAGAGAAAGCTCATACTTCTTACTAATAAAACCATAATGACCTACGAGGGCAATTTAGCGAACTCCATAAATGAAAAATACAGAACGGATGCGTTACGCGTCTTTATTTCTGGCCTCAGAAAACCCCTTTGTGACATTTTATTTTCTTCAAGGCCAACTGACTTGCCGTCTGCTTTGGCCCTTGCCCAGGAGCTAGAAGCGAATCATGAACGCTACACCTTTGCGACATTTTTTTCAAAGCGTTTTGATAATAATAGCAGGAACCAACCTTCTGACAGAAGGTCTCTTGAAAACACCAATAGTCAGTTGGAATATTTTAATACCCATAAGAATCCACATTTCCAGCATAATTTCAATAGGCAACAAAAACGTAGTTTTACTCAAAACGGTACGCAGGAAAGACCTGAACCAATGGAAATAGATCCGTCAACGTCTCGCTTTCGTCGTCCATCAAACTTTGAGCTCAAAAATTCGCCGAACGATACTTTAGATCAAACCAAAGCCAATAATTTTCAAGGGTCTAGGCAAAGACAGTTTCCCCAAAATACTGGTAACCTAGGACAACAACCTAAGCGTCGCTCTGATTTTGAAAGGAATACCGGGCCTAAAATGCAAAGAATTAACCATATTACCCAAGATAGGGCCGATAAATTTTCTTACGATGACTTGGTAAAGAGCGAAGTTGAGGATATTGAGGACGAGATAAATTTTTTAGGGAAAGGTCACTGCTGCCTTGGGTTAGCAGAACAATAGGAGATGAGAAAAGAATTATAAAAATGTTAATAGATACAGGGGCTTCAAAAAGTTATATAAGGCCCTTTAAGGAGCTAAAAGGAATCCTACCTTTAGCCAAACCATTTTTAGTTAAGTCAATTCATGGCGAAACTAAAGTAAGTGAAAAATGTAAGGTACATTTATTTGGAATAAATTCTGATTTTGTTATTTTGCCAACATTAATAAATTTTGATGCGATAATTGGGCTTGACTTACTCACGCAGGTTAATGCCATTGTGGACCTGAAAAAAGGTATTGTTACCCACGACTTTGGGATAGAAAAGTTATTATTTAGTGAATGTGAAAACATAAATATTATACAAATTAAACATGAAAGCGTACCCCTCACAGTGAAAGATGAGTTTTTAAAAATGATGCGTAAACGATCAAATGCGTTTGCTGATCCAAATGAGTCTTTACCATATAACACTAATATAGTCGCAACCATTCGTACAAAACATGAAGAGCCCATATACTCTAGGTTATACCCTTATCCACTAGGCGTAGCAGATTTTGTGAAAAATGAAATAAAAGAACTTTTGCATAATGGCATTATTAGACCCTCTAGATCTCCCTATAATAATCCAATTTGGGTGGTAGACAAGAAAGGCTTCGATGAGTTAGGGAACAGGAAAAAACGCCTGGTGGTAGACTTCCGAAAGTTAAATGAAGTTACCATCGATGACAAGTATCCAATACCTAATGTAACGTCGATCTTGTCTAACATAGGTCAGTCGCAATACTTTTCAACACTTGACTTAAAATCGGGCTTTCACCAGATCGAACTCGCAGAGCGAGACAGGGAGAAAACAGCGTTTTCCGTAAGCAATGGCAAATATGAATTTTGCAGACTGCCATTCGGTTTAAAAAACGCTCCTAGCATATTTCAGAGGGCCATAGACGACGTACTAAGGGAACGAATAGGCAAAAGCTGTTATGTTTACGTAGACGACGTAATAGTATTTTCGCAAACAAAAGAGCAACATATTGAGGACGTAAACTGGGTTTTAAAGAGCCTATATGATGCCAATATGAGGGTATCAGTAGAAAAGTCTCATTTCTTTAAAAACGAAATCGAGTATCTCGGGTTTATCGTTTCAAGAGGAGGTATTAAAACGTGCCCAGACAAGGTACATACAATGCTGAACTTCCCAGCCCCCGAAAATTTATACTCTCTTAGATCATTTTTGGGACTGGCAAGCTATTATAGATGTTTCATCAAAGACTTTGCCAGCATAGCCAAACCTTTGACCGACATTCTAAAAGGTGAGAATGGAAAAGTCAGCGCTAATCAGTCGAAGAAAGTAAAAGTAACTTTAGATTCAAGACAATACCAAGCTTTTGATACTTTGAAAAGTATTTTAATATCCGAAGATGTAATGCTCGCCTATCCTGATTTCAAAAAACCTTTTGATTTGACAACCGATGCCTCTAACCATGGCCTGGGTGCTGTTCTGTCACAGGATGGCAGGCCAATCACCATGATATCTAGGACCTTGAAAGGTAATGAGCTTAATTTTGCAACAAACGAAAGGGAGCTCCTGGCCATAGTATGGGCATTAAAAAATCTCAGAAACTATCTCTATGGTGTAAAGCACTTGAACATATTCACAGACCACCAACCACTAACATTTGCAGTTTCCGATAGAAACCCGAATGCAAAACTCAAGCGTTGGAGGGCATTTATTGATGAGCATAACGCAAAATTGCACTACAAACCGGGAAAGGAGAACAATGTCGCAGATGCTTTGTCGCGACAGCAGGTTAACTTGGTGGAGCAGGATTCGAATTCCGATTGTGCAACAATTCATAGTGAACGGTCTTTGACGTATACCATACAGGCAGTTGAAAAGCCCATAAATTGTTTCAAAAACCAGATTATTATTGAAGAAGCTGAGAACCCATCTAAACGAACTTTTATTGTATTTGGAAATAGGACAAGACATGTTATTCATTTTCGTTACAAAAACACTCTGTTAGGAACTATTCAAGACCTTGTAAACACAAACGTAGTGAATGCAATTCATTGCAGCTTGCCTATTCTAGCCCATATCCAACATGATCTTGTACAATTATTTCCAAATACCAAGTTTAAATATGCTAAGAAATTTGTGACCGATATCTTTGATCCAAATGATCAGATGGAAATAATAATAACAGAACATAATCGCGCTCACCGCGCAGTACAAGAAAATGTAAAACAAATTTTAAACGATTACTTTTTTCCAAAACTGGAAAAGAAAGCAAAAGAAGCGGTAGGAAACTGCAAAATCTGTTCAAAATCAAAATATAATAGACATCATCAACGGCATAAAATAGCTGAAACACCAATCCCCTCATATTTAGGAGAAATATTGCACATTGATATATTCTCAACAGATTCAAAAATTTTTTTAACATGTTTGGACAAATTTTCCAAATTTGCAGTTGTGCAAACTATACAATCTAGAACTATTGTGGATATTAAGCCCCAGCTCATGCAACTTTTGAACATATTCCCTAATGCTAAGACCATTTATTGTGATAATGAGAAGTCATTTAATTCCAATACTGTCACATATCTCCTTGCCAACAGTTTTGGTATTGAAATTGTTAATGCTCCACCTCTCCACAGTGCATCTAACGGGCAGGTGGAACGGTTCCACAGCACTTTGATAGAGATTGCTAGATGCATTAAATTGGAAAGGGGCATTGAGGACACGCGGGATTTAATTTTGTTGGCGACTATCGAATACAATAAAACAATTCATTCGGTAACCAACCAAAGGCCAATTGATATATTTCGACCCATGAATGAAAATACAAATATAAGCACGGAAATACCGGCACGATTAAAGCATGTACAGCAACTAGAGCTAAATACTCATAACAAAAAAGAATAGAACGTAAATTTCATCCAGGCGAAAAGGTACTGGTAAAAAGAAAGACCAGACTTGGTAATAAATTAACCCCCCTTTACGCTGAACAGATAATAGAAAGAGACTTGGGAACTACAGTTCTTATTAAAGGGAGGGTGGTTCACAAAGATAATTTGAAATAGGTATAAATCTTACCTCAATCAGAAACACAAAATTTGTCTTTATTGTTAAATTATTAAGATAAGTGTGCTTTATCCGGTCTAAAGCCACAAAGTAAAATCAAAATCAACGGCACAAAGCTGAGCATTTCACATTTTTGTTTTCATTTTAAAATCATTTAGTATTTCATTGAAAAGAGTTTAATACATATTTGGTACTCAACAATTCTGTTATTTAACAAATAGTGTAAGGTATATGTAATCTAGTAAGTAAGGAAAATTGTATGAAACCTCTACCGCTTACTCCACTCACTTATGATTTAAAGCAATGTACTCAATGCATACGGGTATATCATTAAGAGATCTCGCGGCGTGACGTAGGAAACTTTGTTAGCTTTGCATCCAGTTTTATTGGCCACATTGAGCTGCTACCCCCTCATACGCATTGGAGGCAATATGTCCTATCAGATTGTGGAATTAAATTTTTGCAACACAATTAAACTATGTCGCATAAATACATTACTTGTAAACGCAAATCAACACACAAGATATCCAGGACCGAGGACGTCCCTCTTTAAGAAGGGGAGGAGTTAAGCCACAATAGTCCAGCGGGCACCCTCGTAATCATTTCTGTTCTTCACTAACACCTAACAGCATCGCCAACACTTGCAAAGCAAGAGTAAGTTGAATGCTGGGAGAGCGATCTGTCTGTATGACAACGTAGAGCCAACAAGTAACTTTATTCTTAAGCTAATAATGAAGTTTATCATTTGCGGTTAACAAGTGAGAGAGTTCTCCGGTTTTCTGGCATATACACATTTAGAAGTCCATACCAAGTTGCTTCAAATAATTAGCTTCACATATTAAAATTAGTTAACCTTCTTCATCATACAGAAGTTTGCATAAAGCCAAAATGACAGTGCATTTGGAAAAATTTCACAATTTTACACTTAGGTATAAAACCGGTTTTCTTGCATATACACATTTAGAAATCCATATCAAGTTGCTTCGAATCATTAGCTTCACATATTAAAGTTAATTAATCTCATTCATCAAACAGAAGTTGGCTAAAGCCAAAACGACAGTGCATTTGGAAAAATTTCACAATTTTACATTTAGGTATAAATCCGATTTTCTAGCATGCACACATTTAGAAATACATATCAGGTTGCTTCAAATCATTAGCTTCACATATTAAAGTTAATTAATATCATTCATCAAACAGAAGTTGGCTAAAGCCAAAACGACAGTGCATTTGGAAAAATTTCACAATTTTACATTTAGGTATAAAACCGATTTTCTTGCATATACACATTTAGAAATCCATATAAAGTTGCTTCAAATCATTAGCTTCACATATTAAAGTTAATTAACCTTCTTCATCATACAGAAGTTTGCATAAAGCCAAAACGACAGTGCATTTGGAAAAATTTCACAATTTTACAATTAGGTATAAAACCGATTTTCTTGCATATACACATTTAGAAATCCATATCAAGTTGCTTCAAATCAATTAATTCACTTAATCTTGTTAATTACCCCTCTCCATCTTACTCAACTTGGCATAAAGCCAAAACGGCAGTGCATTTGGAAAAATTGCAGAACTTTACATTTAGTTATAAAAGCGATTTTCTTGCATATACACATTTAGAAATCCATATCAAGTTGCTTCAAATCATTAGCTTCACATATTAAAGTTAATTAACCTTCTTCATCATACAGAAGTTTGCATAAAGCCAAAACGACAGTGCATTTGGAAAAATTCTAGAGCCTTTTACATTTAGGTATAAAACCGATTTTCTTGCATGTACACATTTAGAAGTCCGTATCAAGTTGCTTAAATCATTAGCTTCACATATTAAAGTTCACATTCTTCATCCTACAGAAGTTGGCATAAAGCCAAAACGGCAGTACATTTGGAAAAATTCCACAACTTCACATTTAGGTATAAAACCGGTTTTCTTGCATATACCCATTTAGAAATCCATATCAAGTTGCTTCAAATCATTAGCTTCACATATTAAAGTTAATTTACCTTTTTCATCATACAGAAGTTGGCATAAAGCCAAAACGGCAGTGCATTGGGAAAATTCCACAATTTTACATTTAGGTATAAAACCGATTTTCTTGCATATACACATTTAGAAATCCATATCAAGTTGCTTCAAATCATTAGCTTCACATATTAAAGTTAATTAATATCATTCATCAAACAGAAGTTGGCTAAAGCCAAAACGACAGTGCATTTGGAAAAATTTCACAATTTTACATTTAGGTATAAAACCGATTTTCCTGCATGTACACATTTAGAAATCCATTTCAAGTAGTTTCAAAGCATTAGCTTCACATATTAAAGTTAATTAATATCATTCATCAAACAGAAGTTGGCTAAAGCCAAAACGACAGTGCATTTGGAACAATTCCAGAATTTTACATTTAGGTATAAATCCGATTTTCTTGCAGATGCTAATTTTTCAATCTGTGTCGAATAGCTTCAAATCATTAGCTTCACATATTAAAATTAATTAACCTTCATCATCTTACAGATTTTGGCACAAAACCAAAACGACAGTGCATTTGGAAAAAAGTCCACAATTTTACATTTAGGTTAATTAACCTTCTTCATCTTACAGAAGTTGGCATAAATTCAAAACGACAGTGCATTTGGAAAAATTCAAAAACCGATTTTCTTGCATTCACAATATCAATTAGCTTCACATATTAAAGTTAATTAACCTCATTCATCTTACAGAAGTTGACATAAAGCCAAAACGGCAGTGGATTTGGAAAAATTCCATAATTTTACATTTAGGTATAAAACCGGTTTTCTTGCATGTATGTAATTTTAGAAATCCATATCAAGTTGCTTTAAATTAAATTATTAGCTTCACATATTAAAGTTAATTAACTTTCTTCATCTTACAGAAGTTGGCATAAAGCCAAAACGACAGTGCATTTGGAAAAATTTCACAATTTTACATTTAGGTATAAAACCGATTTTCTTGCATATACACATTTAGAAATCCATATAAAGTTGCTTTAAATCATTAGCTTCACATATTAAAGTTAATTAATCTCATTCATCAAACAGAAGTTGGCTAAAGCCAAAACGACAGTGCATTTGGAAAAATTTCACAATTTTACATTTAGGTATAAAACCGATTTTCTTGCATATACACATTTAAAAATCCATACTAAGTTGCTTCAAATCATTAGTTGCACATATTAAAGTTTATTAACCCTCATAATCTTACTCAAGTTGACATAAAGCCAAAACGGCAGTGCACTTGGAAAAAAACCACTATTTTACACTTAGGTATAAAACCGGTTTT